>NC_140975.1:5244600-5289600 GCF_056783735.1 Eptatretus burgeri
ACCACGCACGGTCACGTTGTCAATACCACGCACGGTCACGTTGTCAATACAACGCACGGTCACGTTGTCAATACCACGCACGGTCACGTTGTCAATACCACGCACGGTCACGTTGTCAATACCACGCACGGTCACGTTGTTAATACCACGCACGGTCACGTTGTTAATACCACGCACGGTCACGTTGTTAATACCACGCACGGTCACGTTGTTAATACCACGCACGGTCACGTTGTCAATACCACGCACGGTCACGTTGTCAATACCACGCACGGTCACGTTGTCAATACCACGCACGGTCACGTTGTCGATACCACGCACGGTCACGTTGTCGATACCACGCACGGTCACGTTGTCGATACCACGCACGGTCACGTTGTCGATACCACGCACGGTCATGTTGTTGATACCACGCACGGTCACGTTGTTAATACCACGCACGGTCACGTTGTTAATACCACGCACGGTCACGTTGTTAATACCACGCACGGCCACGTTGTTAATACCACGCACGGCCACGTTGTCAATACAACGCACGGTCACGTTGTCAATACCACGCACGGTCACGTTGTCAATACCACGCACGGTCACGTTGTCAATACCACGCACGGTCACGTTGTCAATACCACGCACGGTCACGTTGTCGATACCACGCACGGTCACGTTGTCGATACCACGCACGGTCACGTTGTCGATACCACGCACGGTCACGTTGTCGATACCACGCACGGTCACGTTGTCGATACCACGCACGGTCACGTTGTCGATACCACGCACGGTCACGTTGTCAATACCACGCACGGTCACGTTGTCAATACCACGCACGGTCACGTTGTCAATACCACGCACGGTCACGTTGTCCATACCACGCACGGTCACGTTGTCGATACCACGCACGGTCACGTTGTCGATACCACGCACGGTCACGCTGTCGATACCACGCACGGTCACGTTGTCGATACCACGCACGGTCACGTTGTCGATACCACGCACGGTCACGTTGTCAATACCACGCACGGTCACGTTGTCGATACCACGCACGGTCACGTTGTCGATACCACGCACGGTCACGTTGTCGATACCACGCACGGTCACGCTGTCGATACCACGCACGGTCACGTTGTCGATACCACGCACGGTCACGTTGTCGATACCACGCACGGTCACGTTGTCGATACCACGCGCGCGGTCACGTTGTCAATACCACGCACGGTCACGTTGTCGATACCCACGCACGGTCACGTTGTCGACCACACCACGCACGGTCACGCGTTGTCGATACCACGCACGCTCACGTTGTCGATACCACGCACGCTCACGTTGTCGAGACCACGCACGGTCACGTTGTCTATACCACGCACGGTCACGTTGTCGATACCACGCGCGGTCACGTTGTCGATACCACGCACGGTCACGTTGTTCAATACCCACGCCGGCGCAGCGTTATACCACGCACGGTCACGTTGTTAATACCACGCACGGCACGTCACGGCGAGCACACCACGACGGCCACGTTGTTATTACCACGCACGGCCACGCGAGCTACCACGCAAGGTCACGTTGTTAATACCACGCACGGTCACGTTGTTATTACCACGCCGCGGTCACGTTGTTAATACCACGCACGGTCACGTTGTTAATACCACGCACGGTCACGTTGTCAATACCACGCACGGTCACGCTTGTCAATACCACGCACGGTCACGGCGTTGTTAATACCACGCACGGTCACGTTGTCAATACCACGCACGGTCACGTTGTCAATACCACGCACGGTCACGGGCGTCGATACCACGCGCGGTCACGCTTGTCGATACCACGCACGTCACGTTGTCGATACCACGCACGGTCACGTTGTCGATACCACGCACGGTCACGCTGGTCGATACCACGCGACGGTCGCGTTGTCGATACCACGCACGATCACGTTGTCAATACCACGCACGGTCACGTTGTCAATACCACGCACGGTCACGCTGTCAATACCACGCACGGTCACGTTGTCCATACCACGCACGGTCACGCTTGTCGATACCACGCACGGTCACGTTGTCGATACCGCGCACGGTCACGCTGCCGATACCACGCACGGTCACGTTGTCGATACCACGCACGGTCACGTTGTCGATACCACGCACGGTCACGTTGTCAATACCACGCACGGTCACGTTGTCGATACCACGCACGGTCACGCTTGTCGATACCACGCACGGTCACGCTGTCGATACCACGCACGGTCACGCTTGTCGATACCACGCACGGTCACGTTGTCGATGCATACGCCGCGGTCACGTTGCCGATACCACGCCGCGGTCACGCTTGTCGCCGATACCACGCACGGTCACGTTGTCGATACCACGCACGGTCACGTTGTCGATACCCACGCACGTCACGTTGTCGATACCACGCCGCAGTCACGCTGTGGCCGATACCACGCACGGTCACGCGTTGTCGATACCACGCACGTCACGCTGGCCCGATACCACGCACGGTCACGCTTGCTACCATACCACGCGACGCGGTCACGTTTGTCGATACCACGCACGGGTCACGCGTTGTCGATACTCCACGACGTCACGCTTGTCAATACCACGCACGGTCACGTTGTTAATACCACGACGGTCGTTGTTAATACCACGCGCACGGTCGCGTTGTTAATACCACGCTGCGGCCACGTTGTTGTACCACGCACGCCACGCGTTGTTAATACCACGCAAGGTCACGTTGTTAATACCACGCACGGTCACGCGTTGTTAATACCACGCTGCGGTCACGTTGTTAATACCACGCCGCGGTCACGTTGTCAATACCACGCACGGTCACGTTGTCAATACCACGCACGGTCACGCTTGTTAATACCACGCGACGGGTCACGTTGTTAATACCACGCGACGGTCACGCTTGTCGATACCACGCGACGGTCACGTTGTCGATACCACGCGACGGTCACGCTGTCGATACCACTTGACGACGGTCACGCTTGTCGATACCACGCGACGGTCACGTTGTCGATACCACGCCGCGGTCACGTTGTCGATACCACGCACGGTCACGCTTTTGTCGATACCACGATCCGGTCACGCTATCGATACCACGCTGCGCGGTCACGCTGTCGATACCACGCACGGTCACGTTGTCGATACCCACGCGACGGTCACGTTGTCGATACCACGCGACGGTCACGCTTGTCGATACCACGCGACGGGTCACGCTTGTCAATACCACGCACGCGGTCACGTTGTCGATACCACGCACGCCGGTCACGTTGTCGATACCACGCGCACGGTCACGTTGTCGATACCACGACGGTCACGTTGTCGATACCACGCCGCGGTCACGTTGTCGATACCACGCACGGTCCGCTTGTCGATACCACGCATCGGTCACGTTGTCAATACGCCGCTACGCGTCACGTTGTGCCATACGCACGGTCACGCTTGTTAATACCACGCACGGTCACGTTGTTAATACCACGCACGGCCACGTTGTTAATACCACGACGGCCACGTTGTTAATACCACGCACGGTCACGCTTGTTAATACCACGCGACGGTCACGTTGTCAATACCACGCACGGTCACGTTGTCATTGTACCACGACGGTCACGCGTTGGCCCCCACCACGCACGGTCACGTTGTCAATACCACGCGCGGTCACGTTGTTAATACCCTTCCACGCACGGTCACGCTGTTAATACCACGCATCGGTCACGCTTGTTAATACCACGCGCGGTCACGCTTGTTAATACCACGCACGGTCACGTTGTCGCCGATACCACGCCGCGGTCACGTTTGCTCCATACCACGACGGTCACGCTTGCTCGATACCACGCCGCGGTCACGCTTGTCGATACCTTCGACGCACGCGGTCACGTTATGTCGATTACGCCGCGGTCACGCTTGTCGATACCACGCACGGTCACGCTTGTCAATACCACGCCCCGACGGTCACGCTTGTCGATACCACGCACGGTCACGCTTGTCGATACCCACGCGACGGTCACGTTGTCGATACCACGACGGTCACGCTTGTCGATACGCGACCGGTCACTTGTCGATACCACGCGACGGTCACGCTTGTCGATACCCACGCGACGGTCACGCTTGTCGATACCACGCACGGTCACGCTTGTTAATACCACGCGCGGTCACGCGTTACACCACGCGCGGCCACGCTTGTTAATACCACGCACGGCCACGTTGTTAATACCACGCACGGCCACGTTGTTAATACCACGCAAGGTCACGTTGTTAATACCACGCACGGTCACGTTGTTAATACCACGCACGGTCACGTTGTTAATACCACGCACGGTCACGTTGTCAATACCACGCACGGTCACGTTGTCAATACCACGCACGGTCACGTTGTTAATACCACGCACGGTCACGTTGTTAATACCACGCACGGTCACGTTGTCGATACCACGCACGGTCACGTTGTCGATACCACGCACGGTCACGCTGTCGATACCACGCACGGTCACGTTGTCGATACCACGCACGGTCACGTTGTCGATACCACGCACGGTCACGTTGTCAATACCACGCACGGTCACGTTGTCGATACCACGCACGGTCACGTTGTCGATACCACGCACGCTGTCGGTCGCACGCTGTCGATACCACGCACGGTCACGTTTGTCGATACCACGCACGGTCACGTTGTCGATACCACGCACGGTCACGCTGGGTCAGGCCGCTTAATACGCACGGTCACGTTGTCAATACCACGCACGGTCACGTTGTCGATACCACGCACGGTCACGCGTTGTCGATACCACGCACGGTCACGCGTTGTCGATACCACGCCGCGGTCGCGCTTGCCGATACCACGCACGGTCACGCTGTCGATACCACGCACGGTCACGTTGTCGATACCACGCACGGTCACGTTGTTCAATACCACGCACGGTCACGCGAGCACACGCCGCACGGTCACGTTGTTAATACCACGCACGGTCACGTTGTTAATACCACGCACGCGCCACGCGAGGTACAATACCACGCACGTTGTCACGCCGCGGCAATACCACGCACGTTGTTGTACCACGCACGGTCACGCTTGTTATACCACGCACGGTCACGTTGTTAATACCACGCACGGTCACGCGTTGTTAATACCACGCGCACGGTCACGTTGTTACACCACGCACGGTCACGTTGTTAATACCACGCACGGTCACGCGCACCACGCACGGTCACGCGTTGTTAATACCCACGCACGGTCACGCTGTTAATACCACGCACGGTCACGCTGTCAATACCACGCACGGTCACGCTGTCAATACCACGCACGGTCACGTTGTCCTGGCCCACGCGGTCACGTTGTCAATACCACGCCGCGGTCACGCTGTCGATACCACGCCGCGGTCACGCTTGTCGATACCACGACGGTCACGCTTTGCCGATACCCACGCACGGTCACGCTTGTCGATACCACGCGCCCACGTCGTACCGATACGCACGCCGCGGTCACGCTTGCTCCATACCACGCACGGTCACGCTGTCGATACCCACGCACGGTCACGCTTGTCGATACCACGCACGTCACGCCGCGGTCACGTTGTCAATACCACGCCGCAGGTCACGTTGTCACCACCCGACGGTCACGCTTGTTAATACCACGCACGGTCACGCTGTTAATACCACGCACGGCCACGCTTGCGGACACCACGCACGGTTGTTAGCACACACCACGCACGCCACGCGTTGCCACACGCACGGCACGTCACGTTGTTAATACCACGCACGGTCACGTTGTTGCCATGGCCTACCACGCCGCGGTCACGTTGTTAATACCACGCACGGTCACGCGTTGTTACACGCCGCACGGTCACGTTGTCAATACCACGCACGGTCACGCTGTCAATACCACGCACGGTCACGCTTGTTAATACCACGCACGCCGCGGTCACGTTGTTGTACCACGCACGCGGTCACGTTTGTCGATACCACGCACGGTCACGTTGTCGATACCACGCTTCGGTCACGCTGTCGATACCACGCCGCGGTCACGTTAGCCGATACCACGCACGCCGCGGTCACGTTATCGATACCACGCTGCGGTCACGTTGTCAACACCCACGCACGGTCACGTTGTCGATACGCCACGCACGGTCACGCTTGTCGATACCACGCGACGGTCACGTTGTCGATACCCACGCACGGTCACGCCTGTCGATACCACGCACGGTCACGTTGTCGATACCACGCACGGTCACGTTGTCGATACCACGCACGGTCACGTTGTCAATACCACGCCTTACGGTCACGTTGTCAATACCACGCACGGTCACGTTGGTCGATACCACGCACGGTCACGCTTGTCGATACCACGCACGGTCACGTTGTCGATACCACGCACGGTCACGCTTGATACCACGCACGGTCACGCGCGTAGCCGATACCACGCACGGTCACGCTGTCGATACCACGCAGCCGCGGTCACGTTGTCAATACCACGCACGGTCGCGCTTGTTAATACTGCACGCACGTCACGCTTGCCAATACCACGCACGGTCACGCAGTGTACCACGCACGGCCACGTTGTTAATACCACGCACGGCCACGTTGTTGTACCACGCACGGTCACGTTGTTAATACCACGCACGGTCACGTTGTTAATACCACGCACGGTCACGTTGTTAATACCACGCACGGTCACGTTGTTAACACCACGCACGCGGTCACGTTGTCAATACCACGCACGGTCACGTTGTTGTACCACGCACGGTCACGTTGTTGGCACATACCACGCACGGTCACGCGTTGTTACAGCTCACGCACGGTCACGTTGTTAATACCACGCACGGTCACGTTGTCAATACCACGCACGGTCACGTTGTCAATACCACGCACGGTCACGTTGTCAATACAACGCACGGTCACGTTGTCAATACCACGCACGGTCACGTTGTCAATACCACGCACGGTCATGTTGTCGATACCACGCACGGTCATGTTGTCGATACCACGCACGGTCAAGTTGTTAATACCACGCACGGTCACGTTGTTAATACCACGCACGGTCACGTTGTTAATACCACGCACGGTCACGTTGTTAATACCACGCACGGTCACGTTGTTAATACCACGCACGGCCACGCGTTGTTAATACCACGCACGGTCACGCTTGTCAATACCACGCACGGTCACGTTGTCAATACCACGACGGTCACGTTGTCAATACCACGCGGGATCACGTTGTCAATACCACGCGACGGTCACGCTTGTCAATACCACGCACGGTCACGTTGTTATTACCACGCACGGTCACATTGTCAATACCACGCACGGTCACGTTGTCAATACCACGCACGGTCACGTTGTCAATACCACGCACGGTCACGTTGTCAATACCACGCACGGTCACGTTATTACCACGCACGGTCACGTTGTCGATACCACGCACGGTCACGTTGTCGATACCACGCACGGTCATGTTGTCGATACCACGCACAGTCATGTTGTCGATACCACGCACGGTCATGTTGTCGATACCACGCACAGTCATGTTGTCGATACCACGCACAGTCATGTTGTCGATACCACGCACAGTCATGTTGTTAATACCACGCACGGTCACGTTGTTAATACCACGCACGGTCACGTTGTTAATACCACGCACGCTCACGTTGTTAATACCACGCAAGGTCACGTTGTTAATACCACGCACGGTCACGTTGTTAATACCACGCGACGGCCACGTTGTTAATACCACGCAGACGGTCACGCTTGTTAATACCCACGCACGGTCACGCTTGTCAATACCACGCGACGGTCACGTTGTCAATACCACGCACGGTCACGCTTGTCGATACCACGCACGGTCACGTTGTCGATACCACGCCACACCGGTCATGTTGTCGATACCACGCACGGTCATGTTGTTAATACCATGCACGGTCACGCTTGTTAATACCACGCACGGTCACGCTTGTTAATACCACGCACGGCCACGTTGTTAATTACCACGCACGGTCACGCTTGTTAATACCACGCACGGTCACGCTGTCAATACCACGCACGGGTCACGCTTGTCAATACCACGCACGGTCACGTTGTCAATACAACGACGATCACGTTGTCAATACCCACGCACGGTCACGTTGTCAATACCACGCCGCGGTCACGTTGTTATTACCACGCACGGGTCACATTGTCGATACCGCACGCACGGTCATGTTGTCTATACCACGCACGGTCATGTTGTTAATACCACGCACGGTCACGTTGTTAATACCACGCACGGTCACGTTGTTAATACCACGCACGGTCACGTTGTTAATACCACGCCCGGTCACGTTGTTAATACCACGCACGGTCACGTTGTTAATACCACGCGACGGTCACGTTGTTAATACACACGACGGTCACGCTTGTTAATACCACGCACGGTCACGCCGCGTTAATACCACGCGACGGGTCACGCTTGTCAATACCACGCACGGTCACGTTGTCAATACCCACGCCGACGGTCACGTTGTTATTACCACGCGACGGTCACGCTTGTCGATACTCACGACGGTCACGTTGTCGATACCACGCGACGGTCACGCTTGTCGATACCACGCACGGTCATGTTGTCGATACCACGCCTAACGGTCACGTTGTCGATACCCACGCACGGTCATGTTGTTAATACCACGACGGTCACGCTTGTTAATACCACGCACGGTCATGTTGTCGATACCACGCCTCGTCATGTTGTTAATACCACGCACGGTCACGTTGTTAATACCACGCGCATACGGTCACGCTTGTTAATACCACGCATGACGGCCACGTTGTTAATACCACGCCGGTCACGCTTGTTAATACCACGCACGGTCACGCTTGTCAATACCACGCACGGTCACGCTGTCAATACCACGCACGGTCACGCTTGTCAATACAACGCACGATCACGCTTGTCAATACCACGCACGGTCACGCTGTCAATACCACGCACGGTCACGCTTGTTATTACCACGCACGCGGTCACGCTTGTCGATACCACGCTGACGTCACGCTTGTTGATACCACGCACGGTCACGTTGTCGATACCACGCACGGGTCACGCTTGTCGATACCACGACGGTCACGTTGTCGATACCACGCACGGTCACGTTTGTCGATACCACGCACGGTCACGTTGGTCGATACCACGCACGGTCACGTTGTCGATACCACGCACGGTCACGCTTGTCGATACCACGCACGGTCACGCTGTCGATACCACGCACGGTCACGCTTGTCGATACCACGCACGGTCACGTTGGCCGATACCACGCACGCGGTCACGTTGTCAATACCACGCACGGTCACGCTTGTCGATACCACGCACGGTCACGTTGTCGATACCACGCCGCGGTCACGTTGTCGATACGCACGCCGGTCACGTTGTCGATACCCACGCACGGTCACGTTGGTCGATACCACGCACGGTCACGTTGTCGATACCACGCACGGTCACGCTTGTCGATACCACGCACGGTCACGTTGTCGATACCACGCGCGGTCACGTTGTTAATACCACGCGGTCACGCGTTGTTTAATACCACGCACGGTCACGCGAGTTAATACCACGCACGGCCACGCTTGTTAATACCACGCACGGCCACGTTGTTGTACCACGCCGCACGCCACGCGTTGTTAATACCCACGCACGGTCACGTTGTTAATACCACGCACGGTCACGCTTGCCAGCATACCACGCGACGTGGTCACGCTTGTTAATACCACGCACGGTCACGCGAGTTAATTACCCACGCACGGTCACGTTGTCAATACCACGCACGGTCACGTTGTTAATACCACGCACGGGTCACGCTTGTTAATACCACGCCGACGCTTGTTAATACCACGCGCCGAATGCGGTCACGTTTACAGCCACTTACCACGACGGTCACGTTGTCAATACCACGCACGGTCCACGTTGTCAATACCACGCACGGTCACGTTGTCAATACAACGCACGGTCACGTTGTCAATACCACGCGACGGTCACGTTGTCAATACCACGCACGGTCACGTTGTTATTACCACGCACGGTCACGTTGTCGATACCACGCACGGTCACGTTGTCGATACCACGCCGCGGTCATGTTGTCGATACCACGCACGGTCATGTTGTCGATACCACGCATCGGTCATGTTGTTAATACCACGCGACGGTCACGTTGTTAATACCACGCCTGCGGTCACGCTTGTTAATACCACGCACGGTCACGTTGTTAATACCACGCATCGCGACGCACGTTGTTAATACCACGCCGCGGTCACGTTGTCAATACCCATCGCGACGGGTCACGCGTTGTCAATACCACGCACGGTCACGCTTGTCAATACCACGCGACGGTCACGTTGTCAATACCACGCCGCGAATCACGTTGTCAATACCACGCGACGGGTCACGTTGTCAATACCCGCGCACGGTCACGCTTGTTATTACCACGCACGGTCACATTGTCAATACCACGCCCGGTCACGCTTGTCAATACCACGCGACGGTCACGTTGTCAATACCACGCACGGTCACGCTTGTCAATACCACGCACGGTCACGTTGTTATTACCACGCACGGTCACGCTTGTCGATACCACGCGACGGTCACGTTGTCGATACCACGCTTACGGTCATGTTGTCGATACCACGCGACAGTCATGTTGTCGATACCACGCGACGGTCATGTTGTCGATACCACGCGACAGTCATGTTGTCGATACCACGACAGTCATGTTGTCGATACCACGCACAGTCATGTTGTTAATACCCACGCACGGTCACGTTGTTAATACCACGCACGGTCACGTTGTTAATACCACGACGGTCACGTTGTTAATACCACGCGGTCACGTTGTTAATACCACGCCGCGGTCACGCTTGTTAATACCACGCACGGCCGATTGTTAATACCACGCGACGGTCACGCTTGTTAATACCACGCGAGACGGTCACGCTGTCAATACCACGCGCGGTCACGCTTGTCAATACCACGCACGGTCACGTTGTCAATACCACGCCGCGGTCACGTTGTTGTACCACGCACGGTCACGCTTGTCAATACCACGCACGGTCACGTTTGTCGATACCACGCACGGTCATGTTGTCGATACCACGCACAGTCATGTTGCCGATACCACGCACGGTCATGTTGTTAATACCATGCACGGTCACGCGTTAATACCACGACGGCCACGCTTGTTAATACCACGCACGGTCACGCGTTGTTAATACCACGCACGGTCACGCTTGTCAATACCACGCACGGTCACGTTGTCAATACCACGCGCGGTCACGCGTTGTCAATACAACGCAGACGATCACGTTGTCAATACCACGCACGCGGTCACGCTGTCAATACCACGCACGTCACGCTTGTTATTACCACCGCATCGGTCACATTGTCGATACCACGCACGGTCATGTTGTCTATACCACGCACGGTCATCATGTTGTTAATACCACGCACGGTCACGCTTGTTAATACCACGCACGGTCACGCGAGTTAATACCACGCATGGTCACGTTGTTAATACCACGCACGGTCACGTTGTTAATACCACGCACGGTCACGTTGTTAATACCACGCACGGTCACGTTGTTAATACCACGCACGGTCACGTTGTTAATACCACGCACGGTCACGTTGTCAATACCACGCACGGTCACGTTGTCAATACCACGCACGGTCACGTTGTTATTACCACGCACGGTCACGTTGTCGATACCACGCACGGTCACGTTGTCGATACCACGCACGGTCACGTTGTCGATACCACGCACGGTCATGTTGTCGATACCACGCACGGTCATGTTGTCGATACCACGCACGGTCATGTTGTCAATACCACGCACGGTCACGTTGTTAATACCACGCACGGTCACGTTGTCAATACCACGCACGGTCACGTTGTCAATACCACGCACGGTCACGTTGTCAATACAACGCACGATCACGTTGTCAATACCACGCACGGTCACGTTGTCAATACCACGCACGGTCACGTTGTCATTACCACGCACGGTCACGTTGTCGATACCACGCACGGTCATGTTGTCGATACCACGCACGGTCACGTTGTCAATACCACGCACGGTCACGTTGTCCATACCACGCACGGTCACGTTGTCGATACCACGCACGGTCACGTTGTCGATACCACGCACGGTCACGCTGTCGATACCACGCACGGTCACGTTGTCGATACCACGCACGGTCACGTTGTCGATACCACGCACGGTCACGTTGTCGATACCACGCACGGTCACGTTGTCGATACCACGCACGGTCACGTTGTCGATACCACGCACGGTCACGCTGTCGATACCACGCACGGTCACGTTGTCGATACCACGCACGGTCACGTTGTCGATACCCACGCACGGTCACGTTGTCGATACCACGCACGGTCACGTTGTCGATACCACGCACGGTCACGCTTGTCGATACCACGCACGGTCACGTTGGGTCGATACCCACGCCGCGGTCACGTTGTCGATACCACGCACGGTCACGTTGTCGATACCACGCACGGTCACGTTGTCGATACCACGCACGGTCACGTTGTCGATACCACGCACGGTCACGTTGTCGATACCACGCACGGTCACGTTGTCGATACCACGCACGGTCACGTTGTCAATACCACGCACGGTCACGTTGTTAATACCACGCACGGTCACGTTGTTAATACCACGCACGGTCACGTTGTTAATACCACGCACGGCCACGTTGTTAATACCACGCACGGCCACGTTGTTAATACCACGCACGGTCACGTTGTTAATACCACGCACGGTCACGTTGTTAATACCACGCACGGTCACGTTGTTAATACCACGCACGGTCACGTTGTTAATACCACGCACGGTCACGTTGTCAATACCACGCACGGTCACGTTGTCAATACCACGCACGGTCACGTTGTTAATACCACGCACGGTCACGCGTTAGCACACCACGCACGTTCACGTTGTCGATACCACGCACGGTCACGTTGTCGATACCACGCACGGTCACGCTGGCGATACCACGCACGGTCACGTTGTCGATACCACGCACGGTCACGGTGTCGATACCACGCACGGTCACGTTGTCGATACCCGCGCACGGGTCACGTTGTCGATACCACGCACGGTCACGTTAGTCGATACCCATGCACGGTCACGCTGTCGATACCACGCACGGTCACGCGTTGTCCCATACCACGCACGGTCACGCTTGTCGATACCACGCCCGGTCACGTTGCCGATACCACGCACGGTCACGTTGTCGATACCACGCACGGTCACGTTGTCGATACCACGCACGGTCACGTTGTCGATACCACGCACGGTCACGCTGTCGATACCACGCACGGTCACGTTGTCGACACCACGCACGGTCACGTTGTCGCTACCACGCACGGTCACGCTTAGTCGATACCACGCACGGTCACGCTTGTCGATACCACGCTGACGGTCACGCTTTGTCAATACCACGCCGACGGTCACGTTGTTAATACCACGCGACGGTCACGCTTTGTTAATACCACGCACGGTCACGCGTTGTTAATACCACGCCGACGGGCCCGCGTTGTTAATACCACGCCCGGCCACGTTGTTAATACCCACGCGACGGGTCACGCGTTGTTCATACCCACGCTCGGTCACGCATTTGTTAATACCCACGACGGGTCACGCTTGTCAATACCACGCACGGTCACGCTTGTCAATACCACGCAGACGGTCACGCTTGTCAATACCACGCATGCGGTCACGTTGTTAATACCACGCGACGGTCACGCTTTGTTAATACCACGCGACGGTCACGCTTGTTAATACCACGCACGGTCACGCTTGTCAATACCACGCACGCGGTCACGCTTGTCAATACCACGCACGGTCACGTTGTCAATACCACGCGACGGTCACGTTGTCAATACAACGCCGACGGTCACGCTTGTCAATACCACGCGACGGGTCACGCTTGTCAATACCACGCATACGGTCACGCTTGTTATTACCACGCGACGGGTCACGTTGTCGATACCACGCGACGGGTCACGTTGTCGATACCACGCCGACGGTCATGTTGTCGATACCACGCACGGTCATGTTGTCGATACCACGCCGCGGTCACGCGTTGTTGGCCACCACGCACGGTCACGTTGTTAATACCACGCACGGTCACGCTTGTTAATACACACGCGACGGGTCACGTTGTTAATACCACGCACGGTCACGCTTGTTAATACCACGCCACGGCCACGCGAGTTAATACCACGCCGACGGGTCACGCTTGTCAATACCACGCGACGGTCACGTTGTCAATACCACGCACGGTCACGCTTGTCAATACCACGCCGCGATCACGTTGTCAATACCACGCGCACGGTCACGCTTGTCAATACCACGCACGGTCACATTGTTATTACCACGCACGGTCACATTGTCAATACCACGCCGGTCACGCTTGTCAATACCACGCCGCACGGTCACGTTGTCAATACCACGCCGCGGTCACGTTGTTATTACCACGCACGGTCACGCTTGTCGATACCACGCACGGTCACGTTGTCGATACCACGCACGGTCATGTTGTCGATACCACGCACAGTCATGTTGTCGATACCACGCACGGTCATGTTGTCGATACCACGCACAGTCATGTTGTCGATACCACGCACAGTCATGTTGTCAATACCACGCACGGTCACGTTGTTAATACCACGCACGGTCACGTTGTTAATACCACGCACGGTCACGTTGTTAATACCACGCACGGTCACGTTGTTAATACCACGCACGGTCACGTTGTTAATACCACGCACGGTCACGTTGTTAATACCACGCACGGCCACGTTGTTAATACCACGCACGGTCACGTTGTTAATACCACGCACGGTCACGTTGTCAATACCACGCACGGTCACGTTGTCAATACCACGCACGGTCACGTTGTCAATACCACGCACGGTCACGTTGTTATTACCACGCACGGTCACGTTGTCAATACCACGCACGGTCACGTTGTCGATACCACGCACGGTCACGTTGTCGATACCACGCACAGTCATGTTGTCGATACCACGCACGGTCATGTTGTTAATACCATGCACGGTCACGTTGTTAATACCACGCACGGTCACGTTGTTAATACCACGCACGGCCACGTTGTTAATACCACGCACGGTCACGTTGTTAATACCACGCACGGTCACGTTGTCAATACCACGCACGGTCACGTTGTCAATACCACGCACGGTCACGTTGTCAATACAACGCACGATCACGTTGTCAATACCACGCACGGTCACGTTGTCAATACCACGCACGGTCACGTTGTTATTACCACGCACGGTCACATTGTCGATACCACGCACGGTCATGTTGTTAATACCACGCACGGTCACGTTGTTAATACCACGCACGGTCACGTTGTTAATACCACGCACGGTCACGTTGTTAATAATACCACGCACGGTCACGTTGTTAATACCACGCACGGTCACGTTGTTAATACCACGCACGGTCACGTTGTTAATACCACGCACGGTCACGTTGTTAATACCACGCACGGTCACGTTGTCAATACCACGCACGGTCACGTTGTCAATACCACGCACGGTCACGTTGTCAATACCACGCACGGTCACGTTGTTATTACCACGCACGGTCACGTTGTCGATACCACGCACGGTCACGTTGTCGATACCACGCACGGTCACGTTGTCGATACCACGCACGGTCATGTTGTCGATACCACGCACAGTCATGTTGTCGATACCACGCACGGTCACGTTGTTATTACCACGCACGGTCACGTTGTCGATACCACGCACGGTCACGTTGTCGATACCACGCACGGTCATGTTGTCGATACCACGCACAGTCATGTTGTCGATACCACGCACGGTCATGTTGTCGATACCACGCACAGTCATGTTGTCGATACCACGCACAGTCATGTTGTCGATACCACGCACAGTCATGTTGTCGATACCACGCACGGTCATGTTGTTAATACCACGCACGGTCACGTTGTTAATACCACGCACGGTCACGTTGTTAATACCACGCACGGTCACGTTGTTAATACCACGCACGGTCACGTTGTTAATACCACGCACGGTCACGTTGTTAATACCACGCACGGTCACGTTGTTAATACCACGCACGGTCACGTTGTTAATACCACGCACGGCCACGTTGTTAATACCACGCACGGTCACGTTGTCAATACCACGCACGGTCACGTTGTCGATACCACGCACGGTCACGTTGTCAATACCACGCACGGTCACGTTGTTATTACCACGCACGGTCACGTTGTCAATACCACGCACGGTCACGTTGTCGATACCACGCACGGTCACGTTGTCGATACCCACGCGCCAGTCATGTTGTCGATACCACGCACGGTCATGTTGTTAATACCATGCACGGTCACGTTGTTAATACCACGCACGGTCACGTTGTTAATACCACGACGCGGCCACGCTTGTTACACACGACGCACGGTCACGTTGTTAATACCACGCACGGTCACGCGTTGTCAATACCACGCACGGTCACGCTGTCAATACCACGCATACGGTCACGTTGTCAATACAACGCACGATCACGCGTTGTCAATACCACGCACGGTCACGTTGTCAATACCACGCATACGGTCACGCGTTGTTAATACCACGACGGTCACGTTGTTAATACCACGCACTCGGTCACGCGTTGTTAATACCACGACGGTCACGTTGTTAATACCACGCACGGTCACGTTGTCAATACCACGCACGGTCACGCTTGTCAATACCACGCCACGGTCACGTTGTTATTACCACGCGACGGTCACGTTTGTCGATACTCACGCACGGTCACGTTGTCGATACCACGCACGGTCACGTTGTCGATACCACGCACGGTCATGTTGTCGATACCACGCACAGTCATGTTGTCGATACCACGCACGGTCATGTTGTTAATACCACGCACGGTCACGTTGTTAATACCACGCACGGTCACGTTGTTAATACCACGCACGGCCACGTTGTTAATACCACGCACGGTCACGTTGTCAATACCACGCACGGTCACGTTGTCAATACCACGCACGGTCACGTTGTCAATACCACGCACGGTCACGTTGTCAATACCACGCACGGTCACGTTGTTATTACCACGCACGGTCACGTTGTCGATACCACGCACGGTCACGTTGTCGATACCACGCACGGTCACGTTGTCGATACCACGCACGGTCACGTTGTCGATACCACGCACGGTCACGTTGTCGATACCACGCACGGTCACGTTGGCGATACCACGCCCGGTCACGTTGTCGATACCACGCACGGTCACGCTTGTCGATACCACGCGACGGTCACGTTAGCCGATACCACGCACGGTCACGCTTGTCGATACCACGCACGGTCACGCTGTCGATACCACGCGACGGTCACGTTGTCGATACCACGCACGGTCACGCGTTGTCGATACCACGCACGGTCACGTTGTCAATACCACGCCGCGGTCACGTTGTCAATACCACGCACGGTCACGCTTGTCGATACCACGCACGGTCACGTTGTCGATACCACGCGCGGTCACGTTTGTCGATACCACGCGACGGTCACGTTGTCGATACCACGCACGGTCACGTTGTCGATACCACGCACGGTCACGTTGTCGATACCACGACGGTCACGTTGTCAATACCACGCACGGTCACGTTGTTAATACCACGCGCCGCGGTCACGTTGTTAATACCACGCACGGTCACGTTGTTAATACCACGCACGCGCCACGTTGTTAATACCACGCACGGCCACGTTGTTAATACCACGCCGCGGTCACGTTGTTAATACCACGCACGGTCACGCTTGTTAATACCACGCACGGTCACGCTTGTTAATACCACGCCTGACGTCACGCTTGTTAATACCACGCCGCGGTCACGTTGTCAATACCACCACGCACGGTCACGTTGTTAATACCACGCACGGTCACGTTGTTAATACCCACGCACGGTCACGCTTGTTAATACCACGCACGGTCACGCGTTGTTAATACCCACGCACGTCACGCGTTGTCAATACCACGCACGGTCACGTTGTCAATACCACGCACGGTCACGTTGTCAATACAACGCACGGTCACGTTGTCAATACCACGCACGGTCACGTTGTCAATACCACGCACGGTCACGTTGTTATTACCACGCACGGTCACGTTGTCGATACCACGCACGGTCACGTTGTCGATACCACGCACGGTCATGTTGTCGATACCACGCACGGTCATGTTGTCGATACCACGCACGGTCATGTTGTTAATACCACGCACGGTCACGTTGTTAATACCACGCACGGTCACGTTGTTAATACCACGCACGGTCACGCTTGCCACCACTACCACGCACGGCCACGTTGTTAATACCACGCACGGTCACGTTGTCAATACCACGCACGGTCACGTTGTCAATACCACGCACGGTCACGTTGTCAATACCACGCACGATCACGTTGTCAATACCACGCACGGTCACGTTGTCAATACCACGCACGGTCACGTTGTTATTACCACGCACGGTCACATTGTCAATACCACGCACGGTCACGTTGTCAATACCACGCACGGTCACGTTGTCAATACCACGCACGGTCACGTTGTCAATACCACGCACGGTCACGTTGTTATTACCACGCACGGTCACGTTGTCGATACCACGCACGGTCACGTTGTCGATACCACGCACGGTCATGTTGTCGATACCACGCACAGTCATGTTGTCGATACCACGCACGGTCATGTTGTCGATACCACGCACGGTCATGTTGTCGATACCACGCACAGTCATGTTGTCGATACCACGCACAGTCATGTTGTCGATACCACGCACAGTCATGTTGTTAATACCACGCACGGTCACGTTGTTAATACCACGCACGGTCACGTTGTTAATACCACGCACGGTCACGTTGTTAATACCACGCACGGTCACGTTGTTAATACCACGCACGGTCACGTTGTTAATACCACGCACGGCCACGTTGTTAATACCACGCACGGACACGTTGTTAATACCACGCACGGTCACGTTGTCAATACCACGCACGGTCACGTTGTCAATACCACGCACGGTCACGTTGTCAATACCACGCACGGTCACGTTGTCAATACCACGCACGGTCACGTTGTCAATACCACGCACGGTCACGTTGTCGATACCACGCACGGTCATGTTGTCGATACCACGCACAGTCATGTTGTCGATACCACGCACAGTCATGTTGTCGATACCACGCACGGTCATGTTGTTAATACCATGCACGGTCACGTTGTCAATACCACGCACGGTCACGTTGTTAATACCACGCACGGCCACGTTGTTAATACCACGCACGGTCACGTTGTTAATACCACGCACGGTCACGTTGTCAATACCACGCACGGTCACGTTGTCAATACCACGCACGGTCACGTTGTCAATACAACGCACGATCACGTTGTCAATACCACGCACGGTCACGTTGTCAATACCACGCACGGTCACGTTGTTATTACCACGCACGGTCACATTGTCGATACCACGCACGGTCATGTTGTCTATACCACGCACGGTCATGTTGTTAATACCACGCACGGTCACGTTGTTAATACCACGCACGGTCACGTTGTTAATACCACGCACGGTCACGTTGTTAATACCACGCACGGTCACGTTGTTAATACCACGCACGGTCACGTTGTTAATACCACGCACGGTCACGTTGTTAATACCACGCACGGTCACGTTGTTAATACCACGCACGGTCACGTTGTTAATACCACGCACGGTCACGTTGTTAATACCACGCACGGTCACGTTGTCAATACCACGCACGGTCACGTTGTCAATACCACGCACGGTCACGTTGTCAATACCACGCACGGTCACGTTGTTATTACCACGCACGGTCACGTTGTCGATACCACGCACGGTCACGTTGTCGATACCACGCACGGTCACGTTGTCGATACCACGCACGGTCATGTTGTCGATACCACGCACAGTCATGTTGTCGATACCACGCACAGTCATGTTGTCGATACCACGCACGGTCATGTTGTTAATACCACGCACGGTCACGTTGTTAATACCACGCACGGTCACGTTGTTAATACCACGCACGGTCACGTTGTCAATACCACGCACGGTCACGTTGTCAATACCACGCACGGTCACGTTGTTAATACCACGCACGGTCACGTTGTCGATACCACGCACGGTCACGTTGTCGATACCACGCACGGTCACGTTGTCGATACCACGCACGGTCATGTTGTCGATACCACGCACGGTCATGTTGTCGATACCACGCACGGTCATGTTGTTAATACCACGCACGGTCACGTTGTTAATACCACGCACGGTCACGTTGTTAATACCACGCACGGCCACGTTGTTAATACCACGCACGGTCACGTTGTTAATACCACGCACGGTCACGTTGTCAATACCACGCACGGTCACGTTGTCAATACCACGCACGGTCACGTTGTCAATACAACGCACGATCACGTTGTCAATACCACGCACGGTCACGTTGTCAATACCACGCACGGTCACGTTGTTATTACCACGCACGGTCACGTTGTCGATACCACGCACGGTCATGTTGTCGATACCACGCACGGTCATGTTGTCGATACCACGCACGGTCACGTTGTCGATACCACGCACGGTCACGTTGTTAATACCACGCACGGTCATGTTGTTAATACCACGCACGGTCACGTTGTCAATACCACGCACGGTCACGTTGTTAATACCACGCACGGTCACGTTGTTAATACCACGCACGGTCACGTTGTTAATACCACGCACGGTCACGTTGTTAATACCACGCACGGTCACGTTGTTAATACCACGCACGGTCACGTTGTTAATACCACGCACGGTCACGTTGTTAATACCACGCACGGTCACGTTGTTAATACCACGCACGGTCACGTTGTTAATACCACGCACGGTCACGTTGTTAATACCACGCACGGTCACGTTGTTAATACCACGCACGGTCACGTTGTTAATACCACGCACGGTCACGTTGTTAATACCACGCACGGTCACGTTGTTAATACAACGCACGGTCACGTTGTTAATACCACGCACGGTCACGTTGTTAATACCACGCACGGTCACGTTGTTAATACCACGCACGGTCACGTTGTTAATACCACGCACGGTCACGTTGTTAATACCACGCACGGTCACGTTGTTAATACCACGCACGGTCACGTTGTTAATACAACGCACGGTCACGTTGTTCATACAACGCACGGTCACGTTGTTAATACAACGCACGGTCACGTTGTTAATACAACGCACGGTCACGTTGTTAATACCACGCACGGTCACGTTGTCAATACCACGCACGGTCACGTTGTTAATACCACGCACGGTCACGTTGTTGATACCACGCACGGTCACGTTGTTAATACAACGCACGGTCACGTTGTTAATACAACGCACGGTCACGTTGTTAATACCACGCACGGTCACGTTGTCAATACCACGCACGGTCACGTTGTTAATACCACGCACGGTCTTGTGTCCCTCAGAGAATCCGTCCATCATCGTATCCATCGCCTCAGGCTTCACCTCCAACTGCTGCAAACAAACTAATGTGTCGAGCATCAACAAATGTACTGTATTGTGGAGTGTAGTGTATTGTGGAGTGCAGTGTATTGTGGAGTGCAGTGTATTGTGGAGTGCAGGGTATTGTGGAGTGCAGGGTATTGTGGAGTAGAGTGTATTGCGGAGTAGAGTGTATTGCGGAGTAGAGTGTATTGCGGAGTGCAGTGTATTGCGGAGTGCAGTGTATTGCGGAGTGCAGTGTATTGCGGAGTGCAGTGTATTGTGGAGTAGAGTGTATTGCGGAGTAGAGTGTATTGCGGAGTAGAGTGTATTGCGGAGTGCAGTGTATTGCGGAGTAGAGTGTATTGCGGAGTGCAGTGTATTGCGGAGTGCAGGGTATTGCGGAGTGCAGGGTATTGCGGAGTGCAGGGTATTGCGGAGTGCAGGGTATTGCGGAATGCAGGGTATTGCGGAATGCAGGGTATTGCGGAGTGCAGGGTATTGCGGAGTGCAGTATATTGTGGAGTACAGTGTATTGCAGAATGCAGTGTATTGCGGAATGCAGTGAATTGCGGAGTAGAGTGTATTGCGGAGTGCAGTGTATTGCGGAGTGCAGGGTATTGCGGAGTGCAGGGTATTGCGGAGTGCAGGGTATTGCGGAGTGCAGGGTATTGTGGAGTGCAGGGTATTGCGGAGTGCAGGGTATTGCGGAGTGCAGTGTATTGTGGAGTACAGTGTATTGCGGAATGCAGTGTATTGCGGAATGCAGTGAATTGCGGAGTGCGATGAATTGCGGAGTGCAGTGTATTGCGGAGTGCAGGGTATTGCGGAGTGCAGGGTATTGCGGAGTGCAGGGTATTGCGGAGTGCAGGGTATTGCGGAGTGCAGGGTATTGCGGAGTGCAGTGTATTGTGGAGTGCAGTGTATTGTGGAGTGCAGTGTATTGTGGAGTGCAGTGTATTGTGGAGTAGATTGTATTGTGGAGTAGATTGTATTGTGGAGTAGAGTGTATTGTGGAGTGCAGTGTATTGCGGAGTGCAGTGAATTGCGGAGTGCAGTGAATTGCGGAGTGCAGGGTATTGCGGAGTACAGTGTATTGCGGAGTGCAGGGTATTGTGGAGTGCAGTGTATTGTGGAGTGCAGTGTATTGAGTACAGTGTGTTATTTACGGACAGTATTTTGGTGATTTCATTTATTTATTTAATAGTATACTGTACTTCATTGTACCTTGAATAATGTATGTCAGTTTACCGGTGTAAACTCTTGTTGAGAAGTATTTAGTAATTTTATGTAACTCGTGTGTGCCCGTACGTTCGTGCACGTACATGCAAAAAAAAAAAAAAAAAAAAAAACTTTCAAACCGCGTGCCAGAAACAACCACACAGGACGTTCCTTCGCTCTCGCAAACGACGACTGGATTGGGGCATTGTGTTTATGTATAAATGCACATAAGAAATCGAGAAATCATTAGAATACAGGAAGTCATCACTATCCGGAAGTAGTGCGTGCCCGTACGGAATGTTCACATGCATTGACGTCAATTGTGACGTCATAGCACCGTGTCCTGTCATTGGTTAGGTAAATAAATGGCCATAACTTGGGAAACACTTGGGAAACAGCTGAAACGGATGAAGAACGACGATATCAAACCTTGAAAAGGCACATACTCAGGTCCCCAGCGTCAATTGTGACGTCACATCAAACGAATAAGAAAAATTGTGATGTCAATTATGACGTCATAGCACCGTGTCCTGTCATTTGTTTGGTAAATAAATGGCCATAACTTGGGAACCACTTGTCCGATTAATATTGTTACCGCTGTGGAAATTCACAGAGCACCATGTAGGTCCTCAGATCAGTTATGTCGATAAGTCTGTGTTCAGATAGATTTCCCCACCGATGTTTAACGGGCAATTATTCGTGTGCAGGGCTGTGATCTTTGAGTTAGCCGTTTTTCTTTTGCTATCGTTATTTTGGACCAACCGCATTTCAACCACCACAACCACCTTCTCCACAATCGCCAACATCCCCAGACAACGAACAACCACCTTCTCCACAACCGCCTTCAGAACAACCACCTTAACCACAACCGCCCAACCACACCACCCTCACAACCACCACAAAACGCCAGCCACAGCACCATTACAACAACCACCGTAACCACCACCGCATTTCCACCTCGGCACACGGTTACAGGAAGCCTAGCATTCGTCGGGGGAGAACGGACGACGGCCTCACCCCTCCCCCCAACGACAAACCCTGTGAGAGGAACGTGAAGCAACGACGCCCTGGAAAAGGCAAAGAAAGGCCCCGATAGAAGAGAAAAAACGCCCTGCTTCTGGAAGTTTCCCACGCGTGCTGGAAGAAGGGGCGGGAGAGATCGGGGTGGGCGGGGCTTGAGATAAAAGGGCGCGCTGAACGCAAGGTTGCGGTTGTTGTGTGTGGAGGAGAGGGAAGAGAGTTGTATCAGAGTTGCGGGCAGTGTGGAGCCGCGGTAGGGAGCTGGAGAGAGCGGAGCCAAGGCGCGCGGCCTGCCGTACCGTGCCTTACCGTCGGGTTGCTGGAGAGGGGACGTCGAGGGTCACCCTAGCGAGTCACCACGAGGGTGAAGGTAACCAGCCCGGCTTATCGGAGCCTTTGCGGTCTACACGGCTCCGTGCTTATAAAGACCCCAAGAGGTCCAGTCTACCCCTTGTCTTTCCTGGGGTTTTTCCTTTGTTTCTTTGCATGAACGTTGTGGCGCCATGTCCGTAAGTAAACCTGTTGTTAAGTGCATTGTGTACATAATAAATAGATGGTAGTAGCTCTTTTGCATTGCTTTTGTTGGTTGTATACTTGTGTGTGTGTTCTGCCTTGCATAATTGCATACCTGCATACCTGCATGACTGCCTCACTGTTTACGTGTGCTTTGTAAATAAATGTGCTTGTTTGAATGTTGACCCATTCGTTGCGTCCTCTTCCCTTAATTGAGCTGCCGTTCTGCGTTCGGAATATAGTTGGTTGTAAAATAACCAATAATAGAATCGGGTCCAACGGGGACTCACAATAAAACCCCGCTCGGTTATCCCAAAACAGAGCGAGCTGCTTAAGCGGCTCGTTTCAAGCAGGCCCCGTTGAGGTACAGTCTCTCGGTAGTCTGCCCGCGTGATCAATTAGGTATATCGACAATTCGGCGATTGACCCTATAGCGCGTAGAGTGTTGACTAGGCTGTGGTGTGCTTAAAACACACCCGTAGCGGGATTCCGGCGTTTGATCCAGAAGGCTGCGACTAGATTTTTCTGTTCGGTGGGTGAGGCGGCCGCCATTGGCTAGAAGCGGTCGTCCGCACGCCAGCGGGTGGAACTCTACAACAATATCAAACCTTGAAAAGGCACATACTCAGGTCCCCAGCAATATACCTGGCAAGTTTCAATTCGATCGGACCAGTGGTTGTCGAGAAATAGCGGTCACAGACAGACAGACACACAGAGATTGCTGGAATTATAGACAGACTAGTACATGCCCATACGTACGTGGCCGTACGTGCGTGCCCGTACGTGCAAACCCCCCCTCCCCCCAAAAAACAAACAAAAAAAAACTTTCAAACCGCGTGCCAGAAACAACCACACAGTCCGTTCCTTCGCTCTCGTAAACGACGACTGGATTGGGGCATTGTGTTTATCTATAAATGTGCATAAGAAATCGAGAAACTATTAGAATACAGTAAGTCATCACTATCTGGAAGTAGTGCGTGCCGTACGGAATGTTCACATGCATTCCACGAATTATCGCTTGGATTGAAGTAACAACTGCTGTGATACTTACACACACAGAGTTAATTAAAATCCCAATTAAACTCAAGTTTACCTCCCTGTGTTTGCTTGCCATGACATTCGCTGCCATTGATCATTGCCACTCCTACGTCACGGTAACTAAGGCACCGATCGATCCCCATCGTAACCGGCACGGCATGTGACGTCATCATTGGCTGGCCGTGCACCAGCCTATGCAGCAACGTGTCCTGTCATTGGTTGGTAAACAAATGGCCATAACTTGGGAACCACTTGTCCAATTAATATCAAACCTTGAAAAAGCACATACTCAGGTCCCCAGCAATATAGCTGGCAAGTTTCAATTAGATCGGACCAGTGGTTGTCGAGAAACAGCGGTCTCACACACACACACACACACACACACACACACACACACACACACACACACACACACACACACACACACACACACACACACACACACACACACACACAATGCTGGAATGATAGATAAATGTGGGTACTCGCAGGAGGATGATGTGAGCATTTAAACACACCTTCAGCATTCACACCCTCTGTACACAAATCTGCACCATACACACACCTTCACCATACACACCCTCTGTACACACATCTTCACCATACACACCCTCTGTACACACACCTTCACCATACACACCCTCTGTACACACACCTTCACCATACACACACCTTCACCGTACACACATCTTCACCATACACACACCTTCGCCATCCACACCCTCTGTACACACACCTTCACCATACACACCCTCTGTACACATCTTCACCATACACACCCCCTGTACACACATCTTCACCATACACACACCTTCGCCATCCACACCCTCTGTACACACACCTTCACCATACACACCCTCTGTACACACATCTTCACCATACACACACCTTCGCCATCCACACATCTTCACCATACACACATCTTCACCATACAAACACCTTCACCATACACACACCTTCACCATACACACATCTTCACCATACAAACACCTTCACCATACACACCCTCTGTACACACACCTTCACCATACACACCCTCTGTACACACATCTTCACCATACACACACCTTCGCCATCCACACATCTTCACCATACACACATCTTCACCATACAAACACCTTCACCATACACACCCTCTGTACACACATCTTCACCATACACACACCTTCACCGTACACACCCTTCACAGTTTTTGTTTAGCTCTCATGGTGTGCTGATGATGTGGCCTGATATCGTTGCGGATTATGAAGTTTATCGTGAAATATATTTGTGATCTTTCAGCATCACGCTTCCTTAACGTGTTTTCAGTGATGACGATGTGTCTGTGGCCAAGAGACATTGTGAAAGTGTGACCTTGGAAGTAAAATTTGATGTTATGCGGTTGATAGATGACGGCGGACGCGCCGCTGACGTTTCTGGTTTGTTCAGTTTGCCTCCGACTACCGTGGGTACCATCTCTAAAATGCCGACGCAATTCGTGAAAGTGCAAAACGTTATCCTCCAAGCAAACAGCGGAACTACAAAGTAAGGTACGGGAGTAATATCACAGGTAAACAGGGAAATATAACAGGTGAAGTAACAACATTAGGAATGCATCCCCTGCTTATTCCATCAATTACCAAGAGAAAAATTACTTTCATCTACATCGTTTGGATATTCAACGCAGTTTTCAGGAATGCATCCCTGACGTAAACCGGGGTCTTACAGTATGTACTTGGACGGATCTCGCAAAGTTACTGATGACTCGAGCTTGTCAGCTTTTGCTTCATTTGAATCCTATAAGGGTACAGGGGGTACAGTTTCACGTCTTGATGGAGAACTAGCGAGGTACTCGTGCCATGCACAGGTGGAAGCCCACAAGCAAACGGCCAAATGCGGAAACTGCGAACGCCAAACCATGAACCAATAAATTCCACATTCCAGTGCCACCTCCAGTCGAACGTCAGGCATGGACAACTGGTTGGCGAAGGACTTGGGGGGGAAAAAAAAAATTACTGCAGCCGACCCCACCAGAAGGTGGGTAACGTTTCAAAAAACAGTCGCCAGGCCAAGGCCTTTGGGTTGGAGGTGACGCTTTGGTGTCGGACTCCGCCCGATGGGAATCGGGTGAGCGCTCGTCACACTCCGCACGTTTCGGTTTACCCTCCGATCACATCACGTGCATTCTGGTTGAATGGTTTGCATTTGCGGGAACAATCGTCTGGGTGGCAGACGGACGCTTGCTCTTTGCGAATTATGCGGTTTTACCATGTGACACATAATCCGTGGCAATGCTCACCATAACAGTCAGGAGGTACGTTTATATATACATGTTAAATCACCACCAGCAACACCGCCTCCATCCAGAGCCGGGCTCAGTGGTTTAAACCACTTACAGTCCACACTCAAGACACCTCAACCCGTCAAGGTGATCCTCAGGTGGGATTTCCCCCATTTTCACCTTTATCCGTCACCAATCAACATTTGCGCACGAGCGCTCACTCACAACCTTCTCCATTCACAATTTCACATCAACGGCGATCCGAGCGTGACGTAAACGCGTCGTGACGTCATGACGTCATGACGTCGATCGACGACAGTACCTTTTAACGTTTTCGATGACAGCGGGAAGTCCGAAAAGTTTGCGATTTCCTCTGCATTTATCTGCAACAAAGGAACAAACACGTTCCACGTGAACCACGAGCCCAGAGGGAGAGGACAGGAGCCGAGAAGGGGAGGACGAGCGGAACTCACCGTGGAATACTTGTCTGCCAGTAGTTTAATGGCCTTGTCCTCCTCTATGTACTGCGGTTGCTTCGCTGTTTGTCTTGATTTGCGAAACGCTTTCTTTCTCGACTCGTGTTTTTTTTTCCACTTGATGAAATCGTGCACAGGATCGACTGGTCTCTTGGTGGCCATGCTGGGGGGGCGTGGTCAGATGACGTCACTTCCCTGTATATACATCCTATTTCCTTTACGATATTAACTGTTCTTTTTTTTTTCCCCCCCCCCAATAAATATGCGATTTATAAACGCGATTTATAAAGGGTTTTTTTTTTAAAACAGGAAACTCCTCGTCCTCTCGGAACTACGATATTATTATCATGTTTCTCGTCGATTTATTATTTTTACACTTCTGTTTATACTTCCGACTTTTGTTGAAAGAATATTTTCAAATTTAAGAAATTTATCGACAACGGACGTTCTGAGAGCGATGATTAAATTGAGGTGTATAGCAAGGAAAATTGGTTCTACTGGTGTCCCGCCGTATTTTGTGTAATTCATACGAGTTGTTTGTGAATGAAAAGTATCAATAAAAACGATTATAAATGACGTGGTAAATGATACTTATTATGAGCTGAGAGAGTAATGACGCTAAAATACATGAAGAACGACATTTCCTGTTACTCTGTCGGCCCCGCCGTCGGCCAAACATGGCTTCGCACAAGAATTGCCTCCCGCAGCTCCCGGACACTCGGCAGGAACTGGCGGATCTCCTCAAGAGGAAGCAGGAGATCGCGGTGGGCGCCCGCCGGAAAAAGAGGGTTTCTTCTGTGCAGGGATGTGAGGGGTGTACTGTACTGTACTGTACTGTGCAGGGCCGGGTGGAGGTGTACTGGTCACCACTGGGTGGGGGGCAAGCCTTGTTTTGAATCAGTGTTACAGGTGTACTGGTCACCACAGTGTGTGTGGGAGAAGCCTTGTTTTCAATCAGTGTTACAGGTGTACTGGTCACCACTGGGTGTGGGGCAAGCTTTGTTTTGAATCAGTGTTACAGGTGTACAGGTCACCACTGTGTGTGTGGGAAAACCTTGTTTTCAATCAGTGTTACAGGTGTACTGGTCACCACTGGGTGTGGGGCAAGCTTTGTTTTGAATCAGTGTTACAGGTGTACTGGTCACCACTGGGTGTGGGACAAGCCTTGTTTTGAATCAGTGTTACAGGTGTACAGGTCACCACTGTGTGTGTGGGGCAAGCCTTGTTTTGAATGAGTGTTGCAAGTGTACGGGTCACCACAGTGGGTGTGGGACAAGCTTTGTTTTGAATCAGTTACAGGTGTACTGGTCACCACAGTGTGTGTGGGCAAACCTTGTTTTGAATCAGTGTTACAGGTGTACTGGTCACCACAGTTGGTGTAGGACAAGCCTTGTTTTGAATCAGTGTTACAGGTGTACTGGTCACCACAGTGTGTGTGGGAGAAGCCTTGTTTTCAATCAGTGTTACAGGTGTACTGGTCACCACAGTGTGTGTGGGAGAAGCCTTGTTTTCAATCAGTGTTACAGGTGTACTGGTCACCACTGGGTGTGGGGCAAGCTTTGTTTTGAATCAGTGTTACAGGTGTACTGGTCACCACTGGGTGTGGGACAAGCCTTGTTTTGAATCAGTGTTACAGGTGTACAGGTCACCACTGTGTGTGTGGGGCAAGCCTTGTTTTGAATGAGTGTTGCAAGTGTACGGGTCACCACAGTGGGTGTGGGACAAGCTTTGTTTTGAATCAGTTACAGGTGTACTGGTCACCACAGTGTGTGTGGGCAAACCTTGTTTTGAATCAGTGTTACAGGTGTACTGGTCACCACAGTTGGTGTAGGACAAGCCTTGTTTTGAATCAGTGTTACAGGTGTACTGGTCACCACAGTGTGTGTGGGAGAAGCCTTGTTTTCAATCAGTGTTACAGGTGTACTGGTCACCACAGTGTGTGTGGGAGAAGCCTTGTTTTCAATCAGTGTTACAGGTGTACTGGTCACCACTGGGTGTGGGGCAAGCTTTGTTTTGAATCAGTGTTACAGGTGTACAGGTCACCACTGTGTGTGTGGGAAAACCTTGTTTTCAATCAGTGTTACAGGTGTACTGGTCACCACTGGGTGTGGGGCAAGCTTTGTTTTGAATCAGTGTTACAGGTGTACTGGTCACCACTGGGTGTGGAACAAGCCTTGTTTTGAATCAGTGTTACAGGTGTACAGGTCACCACTGTGTGTGTGGGGCAAGCCTTGTTTTGAATGAGTGTTGCAAGTGTACGGGTCACCACAGTGGGTGTGGGACAAGCTTTGTTTTGAATCAGTTACAGGTGTACTGGTCACCACAGTGTGTGTGGGCAAACCTTGTTTTGAATCAGTGTTACAGGTGTACTGGTCACCACAGTTGGTGTAGGACAAGCCTTGTTTTGAATCAGTGTTACAGGTGTACTGGTCACCACAGTGTGTGTGGGAGAAGCCTTGTTTTGAATCAGTGTTACAGGTGTACTGGTCACCACTGGGTGTGGGACAAGCCTTGTTTTGAATCAGCGTTCCAGGTGTACTGGTCACCACTGGGTGGGGGGCAAGCCTTGTTTTGAATCAGTGTTACAGGTGTACTGGTCTCCACATTGGGTGTGGGGCAAGGCTTGTTTTGAATCAGTGTTACTGGTGTACGGGTCACCACAGCGGGTGTGGGACAAGCTTTGTTTTGAATCAGCGTTCCAGGTGTACTGGTCGCCACTGGGTGGGGGGCAAGCCTTGTTTTGAATCAGTGTTACAGGTGTACTGGTCTCCACATTGGGTGTGGGGCAAGGCTTGTTTTGAATCAGTGTTACTGGTGTACGGGTCACCACAGCGGGTGTGGGACAAGCTTTGTTTTGAATCAGCGTTACAGGTGTACTGGTCACCACAGCGGGTGTGGGGCAAGCTTTGTTTTGAATCAGCGTTCCAGGTGTACTGGTCACCACTGGGTGGGGGGCAAGCCTTGTTTTGAATCAGTGTTACAGGTGTACTGGTCTCCACATTGGGTGTGGGGCAAGGCTTGTTTTGAATCAGTGTTACTGGTGTACGGGTCACCACAGCGGGTGTGGGACAAGCTTTGTTTTGAATCAGCGTTACAGGTGTACTGGTCACCACTGGGTGGGGGGCAAGCCTTGTTTTGAATCAGTGTTACAGGTGTACTGGTCTCCACATTGGGTGTGGGGCAAGGCTTGTTTTGAATCAGTGTTACTGGTGTACGGGTAACCACAGCGGGTGTGGGACAAGCCTTGTTTTGAATCAGCGTTACAGGTGTACTGGTCACCACATTGGGTGTGGGGCAAGGCTTGTTTTGAATGAGTGTTGCAAGTGTACGGGTCACCACAGTTGGTGTGGAACAAGCCTTTTTTGAATCTGTTGCAGGTGTACGGGTCACCACAGTGTGTGTGGGCAAACCTTGTTTTGAATCAGTGTTACAGGTGTACGGGTCACCACCGTGGGTAGGGTGCAGACATTGCCTTGTATTAGTACGACAGGACACCTTGATTACAAAATACAAAAAATTGTACGACAGTACAAAATGTCCCTCAATGGCCGAGCATGATGTGAGGTACAATGATTCTTCGTCTTGTTTAACAGCCAAACTTATACAAACCTTCATGAGGGTTCAGCCAGGGAACGCTTCTTTGTCCCAAGTCGTTCACGAACCGATTGACGTTCGACTGAAGGTCGGAGGGATTAGTGATTTGTTCAACATTCCGGCGATAACTCGCTTCCTTTTCCTCAAAAGACACCGTGAGATGCTTAACTTGCACTAACGACCAGCGTTGGCACATGGGTCCTCCAGTTTAACATCAACCACAAAACCAGTTGGGAATCGAACCCAGGCTAGACAACTCGCAGGTAAGTGTGCTACATCCGGACCAAATCCCTGTAATGTCCATCTTGTTTACCCTGTCCCATCCCTCTCCCTTCCACAGATCTCCTCAAGTCTCTGTTCCCCACTGTTTTTTGCTTCCCTCTCCCACTCCTCTTGTCTCCTGCTCCCTTTGTTATACATTCTGTGTGTAAGCTCTTACATGAGCCTCGACATTGTACACCATTTTTTTTATTATTTTTTTTTACGGATGGACGAGTCCATCGTGGCAGCAGACACTGGTTGTCCAGGCTATTGTTCATTGCACACACTCGTCCCTCCTTTGTGAAACCATTCCTCCGACATCGTTCATACCTCGTTCTCCAAAAGTTGTCACGTGACTCGACACTTTCACGAAAGAAATGGTTGACGGTGCACTCCTTTGCTCCGTCACGGTGCACTCTTGTAGTGTGGCAGCCATCTTTACAGCACCAATCCTAGCGCAGAAGTCTGTCTGGCGCCAATAGGTCAACAAATGTCACCACTGGTAACTAAAAATTCTGGAAGAGAAATGTCGTACAAAATGAAAAGGAATGATGTTAAATTATTATCATACATCATGCAGATTTTGGATAGCATGTTTATGTGATGTCCAGAAAGCACCAATCAGGGTTCCGACCAGGTGTTGCCTCGCTCTAGGTATCGTGCCTGTTGAACTGAGAGGGTAAATGAGGAGAATGATTCAAGTTGTTGGCGATTGAAAACTGATCAATGCAATGCAATTGCCGTTCCTGCATTTCCAGGAGACGCTGACAAACCTCGAGAGGCAGATCTATGCCTTCGAGGGTAGTTACCTTGATGACACTCAAATGTACGGAAACATTGTACGAGGGTGGGACAGATACCTGACGAGCCAGAGGTAAGTTGGAACCTCCGTCTGTCTTGCTTCCCTTTTTGCGGTAATACCAGTGATGTGGAATTTGATTGTGGAAGCACAAGGCCGAGATGGATGTAAAAGTCGAATGTACTGGCACAGACTGAAATCCATGTACCATGGATGCACGTCACATGGGAAGGGTAATGGTTTGCAGGACGTATCGTGGAGTATCTTTGGGAAGACGTGAGGGGTTTCTCTATGCATCGACTCAGACACGATGATTCGCTCACCTTGTTTATCGGTCTGCAGGACGGCAGAGGGCTCGAGCGAAAGGAAGAATCGCCGTTTCAAGGAATCGGAGCGACTCTTCAGCAAATCCTCCGTAACCTCGATGGCCGTAAGGGTACCACGAACACTCCATTAGTGAGAATGGCATCATGTTGCCTTTTTTGTTTGTTTATTTGTTTTTAAACATCTTTGTGGAATCGCGTCGGTTAGAGTTGAACGATGAGTGCATCTTTCAGGCTGTTGGCGCCTACCAAGACCAGACCCAACCTGAGAAAAGTAAGTGAAACACCTGACGAGTGCACAACTTGAACGATGAGGTTAGTCCTCATAGGTGATCGAAAAAAAAACTTACCTTTGACGGTTTGCCATTTATACCAAGATTCCCTTTCATGGTCAAGTTGACTGTGGGTAAAGATGGAATTACAAACTCACCGATGACTTGTTAGTAACACTTATCGTTTATGGTTTTACTGAAGTGCTCTCATTGTTGCTTTCTTGTTGCTGCAGAATTTAATGTTGGGAAATTGGTTGCAACTTGATTTTTCTTGAGCAGAAGACAAACCAGATAAGGAGGCAGCACCCGACTCACCCGACGTACCCGAGCTGGCGGTGGAGGGCGCGCGAAGCGACGAAGGCGGTCGAGAGACGGCGCAGCCGACGGGGGGCTCTCTCCCGCCTCCGACTGAACCGGCATCGCCCGACGCGGCAGCCACAGCGACCCCCCAAAAGTCCAGCAGCCATCGGAAGCGCAAGCATGGGAAGAGCAGGCACCGTTGACGAGAACGGGGCGGTATCGGAGTTGCTGGCCGGAGTGATTGTAGAGGATCGTAACAGTGCTGTCGGATCGCCTTCGGGCACGTTATCTTGAAACCGGTGGTTCTGAAATGTAAAGCTTGCAGCCCCGTTCTGTGCAGTCAGATTGTAAGGCCGTCAATCTCCAGGTTATGTCTCTCTCTCTCTGAAAATCTCAAGCTGTTCAAGATGTGTTGGCGTACTCTCACGGCACAATATTTGGTTTTGGCAGGTTATAAAACGTTTTCACTCAAAATACATGACTAATTTGTTGTTTTTTAAAAAACTATTTAAATGTAACTTTAATCTACCACCCGAATGTAACTCCTGAAGACATGTCGCTTTCAGCTCGTTACAAATAAAGGTGTTTTTACGAATTTTGTAACGGAGCTCCATTTATGCACGGGATCGGGATGCGGGAAACGCTCGTCCAGCGGATCCATTCTCCTGTTGTCCTACAAATAGTTTGTTTGTTTTCCTCTCGACATTCTGAATTCTAACTTGTTTTTGCCGACAAAATTGGGCTTGCGAGCAATGCGGTGCTAAGTTGAGAAGGCTGCATCCGTCACGTGATGGCGTTCCGGTGCCAGTTCAGTTTGCTGTGATGTTTTGCGGTGCTTTTCATGATCGATCGCTGGAAAGCTTGATGCATTGGAACAGGATGTAATTGCTGGTTCTCATTTATCATTTTGAATCGTGCTATTTCCACAATTCATTCCCTGTAGCGATATGTCCGAGTAAATACCGCTCTGCGTCGGATTATATCAACTGAAAGCCAATGGTCTGTCATCTGCTATGGGAGATGAGGCAGATAACGATCCGAGCTGAAGAAGAAAATGGTCAAATAGGCACGCATCTCGTTTCCTGCGATGGTAAACCTCGACCTCCCATTGATAAAATCCATGTTTGAACTTGTCTGCCAGCCTAGAATGACAAGAACCTTCGATAAGATCTTTGTATTACCTTGTGTATAATTATACCACATGCAACGCATCTTTTTATGAAGTCACATGATCTCAATAAACCAGTCATCTCTTGCAATAGAATTCTGAATTGGTTACGTTGGATAGAAATAACAATGCAATACTATGTTATTAAAGAACATTTTATTTACACAGAGTAGGCTCACGGAGGAACTTATACATCAATCACGTACAGGATCAACACGTTAGGAGATCGATGTGAGGGATCTCTGGGGCGATCCGCAGAAACCGATCGGATGTCTCCACGCCACGGGCCTGTTCTAGCACGACTGACCGGGGCCAACATCAAAAACATGACACATCCAGTGCACCTTTACGTTAATTACAAGGTCATCAGTACACAATGGACAAACTGCTTTTTGTGGGATTTGAACCTGTTTTCCTCATGAGCCAGGCATTCAGACGGTAACATGGTCACAGGCCACCCCAACCTGTGCTCACATTGGAATGCGTTTGGGCAGATCACTGACCTGATAATCAGCCCAATGATAAACCGACATGGTTTGTACAAAGTATGATGGAAGGGGGAAGGAGTAGCAATCAAATGCTATTTACAAAGCACTGTTCTCTTCGATCAGGTCTTAGTAGCAAGGCACACCAGAAACTCCGATGGTGTCCCAGTTGCTCGTCTCGAGGCAAGTGACGGGACCCGGTTTGGTCATTTCCGCACATTTAAGAACTCTTGGCGGTTTCCCCGGGAACGCATGCGTTTACGGAATTCCTGCAGTGCCTCCAGCTGCGAGTCAATGGCTCGGGAAATGTTCACGTCGTCGGGGATGTGTACGTAACGCACCGAACGGCCGGCCACGAAGAACTGGTCCACGTGCTCTTTGCGCCCAAGCCGGTCCGTGAGCACCGCGTCATTGAGGCGCACGTTCATGAACGCGTCCACATTCTGCACACACCCTACCACGCTGCTTTCATTACGGAGTTCCACCTGTTGTGTGTGAAAAAGAAAAAATATATATTTAAAAAAGGGGTTCAGATTGACTTGTGAAGAAACACCAGAGCAAGATGCCATCTTGGCACAATCCACAACATCTCATAGTCTTATAAAGCACCTGCGGGTGATGTCATTGGGTGTTGTTCTACTCTTCGGATGAAGGCTCCACCATTACACATTGTACGTTTTGGAGGTAGCAGAAGTGAAACCGTGAGATAGTATTGTTGTCTTCAATCATGAGACAGGTTACATGGCCGACTCAGGATGCCACCGACTTGTCGACCAACTGCAGACAAGTCAGTGGCATCTTAGTCTATTACCTCCTTGAATTTGGCCTTTTAAACAAATATATAAAAGCTGTTTCTAACCACTGATTCACTGACTGACTGATATTCAAGATGGGGACAGTCTTCCGGGTGACGTAGAAAGCTGAAATTGTTCGTGTCGATGGACATCGAAGCTGGTACACCGGGAAATAAATAAATATATACAATCGTACAACATTCATAAACAAAAATACAAATCAATGAAAAAAAATGCGGGTGAGTGGCCCGAGCCAATGAGGAAGTACGGTAATTTTGTGTGCTGACGGACATCAAAGTTATACGCCGGGGAAAAAAAATAAAACAAAATAAATCACAGAATAATCATACAACATTCGGACATAAAAATCTAAATAAATGAAAAATCAAATACAGGTGAGTGACCTGAGACAATGGGGAAATATGGTTCATATGCTGACACAATGTGGAAGCACACCCTAGTATGTATATGTATGTATGTACATGTATCTATGTAATTATATAAAGTAGTCATGTATGTTTGTTTGTCCTCTGAAAACTCGAGAACTATGCATCATGGAGCAAAACTAAAGGCATATTCGGAATCGGCACGCCGCAGAGGTACAACAGCACACCTTAGATGTTTTAAAAAAAACGAAGAAAAAAATCGTCGATTTGTTTTGGCCGTTTAAATTTTTCTGCCGCAATTGATTGATTTTCCGCGTCATGACTATATATATATATATATATATAAAAACAGGTTGTCCCAAAAAATATACAACTTTTCATCTGCAAAGAGGATGGTCATAACATATTGTTACGTCTGAGGGGGGGGTATGCATTCAAAAGGTAATTAGGATGTTTAATTAGGTATGCCATGCTGTTCGAGTTTTACCAGGATCTCGATGTAATAAGTAGCAATTCAGTGGTGATAAGTTGTCTAGTAAATGTCCATTTCTTCAAGGGGGAAATGGTAATTGTCGCGTAATTAGTTAGGGAAACGGGTTAGGGAAAGTGTGTCTGCGTAAACCCCTTTTAGTATTCCCTGGAGGCTTGCCGTGACGTCACAGGACAGTGCTGCGGATGGCTCCGCCCCGTGATCACGATTGGCGGAAGGCGACGGCGGAGGGCCAATAAAACGGCTCGATTGGAAGTGACGGGGACTCGAGGATAAAAAGGTTCTGTTCGGGGAAAACGGGTGGGGGGAAGAAGATCGGTAAAGAAAAACCGTTTTGGTGGAGGCTGTTGTGCTGGGAGCGTGCTGTGTTGTTGCGCTGATTCGATCCTGGATTCATCGTGTCTCATGGCCTTGCTGTGCCTCGTGCCTCACCTCGGTTGGCTCTGGGGTTCTGCTGGCTCGGAGTACGGGGTCGAACGGCGGGCGGACCTGCCTCCCTCTCCTGCTCGCAACTTGGCGCCAGAACTGGTTCCCTGGCGGCTGTGAGCGGACTTGGGCCAGGACCAGGAGGTCGACAGCACCACGGTGTCTCCTGCCCCTGACGAGCGCAACGCCAGCTCGTCCGACGCCAATCCAGGGACTGTTGCGTTTACACCACGGGCCAGCCTGACCACCAGGACCAGCTACGTTGTGTGTGTGTGTGTGTGTGTGTGTGTGTGTGTGTGTGTGTGTGTGTGTGTGTGTGTGTGTGTGTGTGTGTGTGTGTGTGTGTGTGTGTGTGTGTGTGTGTGTGTGTGTGTGTACCTGGCGCCTTAGAGGGTTTGAGATTTGTATATCCATTGGAATTGTTTGTTTTTTCCCCACGCCCGAACCCACACCACCATCCCGTCGAATCTCCCCGGATCCCTCCTCTTGCCGAGTCTTATGATTTCTGGTTAGAGAAATAAACGTTATTAACTCAGTGAAAAGCGACTCGTGCCACCTTCCTCGTCCCGTTTGCGGTAGAGCGATTAAAACCGCCATCTTTGGGTTGTAAAGGATAAACCGCCTGCATCGTTTCGGCTCATTCTACGTTGGCGGGACTGTTCAAGTCCCGTGGACGTCACATTGGTGTCAGGAGTGGGATGTTCGAACCCCTCCAAATTATATTCGGTATCGGGAGAATATACCAGAACTGAAATCTCGCCACGGATTGGAATATAAAATTACTACAGAAAAGCGCGGGAAAATTTTGGCGGGATTTTTCAAATTAAATTTAATTGGCGGCAAACGGGACTTCTGCACCATGGCGGATGTGCAGATGTTTGAGGAGGAAGGCCACGTGTCTGGCAGCGAGTCGGGGGAAGAAGGGAGAGACGGGGGTAGGGTTGGAACCTCCCCATTCCAAGTGTGGACCGTGCTTCATTGCCCGTAATGGATCCGGCAGTGCCGGAAACCAGCGCGATGTCGATCCAGACAATGTTGGAACGTTTAATAGGAGACATGACAGCACAAATAGCAAATCAATTTGTGGCACAGAGGGCAGAAATAACGGCACAGAGGGCAGAAATGACAGATCAATTGGGGGTAATGGGTGTACAGTTGGGTGCACGGATTGATTTAATGAGGGATGAATTGGGGGAAAAGATGGAGAAAATGAAAACTGAGATGCAGGAGTGTGTGGATGTTAAATTGGGGGAAATACAAAGTAAATTCGAGGATAGATTGGAGGAAACAAAGGTAGAAATTACATTGGAAGGGGAAAATATACGAAAAAAATTGGTAGATAAAATTGATGCAACGAACTTTTTGCAACGAACCTTGATAAGGTGGATGAAAGCCTGGAACTTAATCGTGCCTGTGTGGATGCTCGTATGCAGCTGCAAGTAGAAGAGTGGGGAGAGCTGAGGAAGCAAGGGATGAATTTGGCGGAGGAGGTAAAAGGATTGGAGGCTCGTTTGGACGAACAAGATAAAATTATGAGCCAAGATGAAGTCTTGGATAAAGGCCTGGTAGAGCCGTCTTTTGTAAGTAGAGTGTCCGGGTTGGTTGAGGAGCAGCTACAAACTCGCGACGGAGCCTTGGAGGAGGTTGTGCGGGCCCAGAAGATCCTGCGTGAAGAGGTGAATCGGTCCATTCAACGTTTGGAACAGGAGGCAAAATTGACCCATGAGACCCTCACCACAAAACATCTTTGGCCACAGTGGGCTCCGAAATTTGATACGCAGCCACAAGGGTGTTTGATCCCTGGGCTGGATTCGGACAAGGAAGAAACTGGGAAGCGGGCCACCGGAAAAGTGATCCCCCTGGTAAATTTTGACGGGTCAGGGAGCGTTGAAGCTTTTCTGACGCAATTTGAGTGCATTTCCCGACTAAACGGGTGGAATGAGCGGGAACGTACAGGGAATTTGGTGGCAACGTTGCGGGGACCAGCCGCAGATGTGTTAAACGTGATCGCGGAGGGATGTTGATCAGCTCCCACATTTGCGAGGCGTTGAGCCGTCGGTTTGGGTTCGCGGCAAACTGTGATCTGGTGCGGGCCCAGCTCCAGCACCGCAGATTAAAGCCGGGTGAGACAGTGCAGGAGCTGGCACAGGACATTTACCAATCAGTCAGGATCGCGTATCGGGACCTTACAGTGGAGGCATGGGACAGACTGGCACTAGAGAAATTTCTGGCTGCTCTTCCGGACCCTGAGGTCCGAGCGCTAGTGGAGTTACAGGATCCACCCACCGTTCACCGAGCGGCCGAGTGTGCAGCCAGGCTGGCCTCATGGAGTCGGCCGGGTCGGGTGCCCGAGAGGCCATCGGTGACGGTCCGACAGGCGGAGATTCGGGATCAGGGAGGGGGGCTGGGAGAAATTGGCATTACCCAAATGTTTCAGGAAATTTGCCAGAAACTGTCAAGTTTGATAAGGGGTAATTCGGTAGTTGGTGCGCCAAAGCGGCGGGGTCCAGCCCAGCCAATAGAGCAATTCGATTATGGCCAAGGGGGTCCGGAACCGGAAGAGACAATACACCGATACCCACGGGGGCCTTTTATGGGGAGTTGTTTCCGGTGCGGGCGAAGAGGACACATGCAACGATATTGCCGGTACCCGGCGATGGAGAGACCCTCCAATAGACTTTCAAGCCCGGAGAGGATGAATCCTCCTGCTGAACCGCCAGGTCTATCCGAGATGACCTTTCATAGGTCGGGTCCGGAGATCACTGTCGGGGGTCGGGGAGACTAGATTGGGCTGAGCATATACGGCCATGCTCGGCTGCTGAGATTGTGGTGAAGTGCCTCCTTTGGTGAAAAAAGTGAATTGTGGGAAAATGGGCATGGGTTTGTAAGTTCAGCTGGGTTTTGGAGTGACAATAGGGACAGTGGGTAATTGGTAACAAAGCGGGCAAAAGTGGCTGTCCAATGGCTGGTGCGTGGATCGGGTGGTGAGAAGTGCTGTGTGAGTTGTTTCAAGTTAAGAAGTGAAATGTATGGTGCACACATTGATTTTTTATTGGACATGGTGTGGTAACAGGGAAGGTCATGGTCGGTGAAGTGTTAGAAATGCAGGTGTCACATGTAAGGCCGATGGGGTGGGGGAGTCATGTGGGTTTTGTGGGTGGGGATGATGTGCTTGTCCGCAGGGATTGCTTAAGCTCACTGTGAGCGGGAATTGCGACCCCCTTCAAGGAGATTCACCCCTGGTGGCTAATGGTGACAGGGTCTGGAGGCAACTGGGAGAGGGTCTGGTTGGGTGACCAAGGTGGGTAAGACCTTGGCGACCCAGGAAGGCCAGAGGAGCCAGTGAGACCCCTTCCAGTGTGTTGTACGGGATGAGAGATGATGGCTACCAGGGGGGTGGGAATCAAAGGGAGCGGGGCGGAGAAACGTCCGGGTTGGACTAAAGCTTACCTGTGGGCATGGTTGCACCTGAGATGCCCCCATTATCTTGTGGTAACCCACCCCACGGCCATGACGGGATTCAGCCTGCATCATTAAAATGGGGACCATGACCTAGAAATGTGATAATGACCATGGTGTGAGTGTTGTGAAGATGTGTGAGTCCCACTCGATCCCGCACAACTAGACATGTGCAGCAAGGTCATGATGTCCGCATAATTTTGGGGCGAGCAAATTTGAAAATTGGCTCCCCAGGTAACGCTGGGTCTATTAGCATCCACTGGGGGACGCGGTCAAGTGTAATATCCCATGAATAGTGTCGTTAAGGCTTAGAGTAGGAATGTAAAGTATAAGTGTTGTGTTTTTGTGGAACCTTTTGTTTCCCCTCCCCAGATCACTGGAAGAGTGTTGGACAAGAGCGATGATCCAGAGGATGGAGTGCAACTTCGCTCAGTGCTCTCATGTGATAAAATAAAAAAATTAAAAAAATGAATGATTGTTTAGGTGAGGATAAGGCCTTAAGGGGGTAGTACATTAAGCAGGATAGGTAAGTTCGCTGCAGCTCGCTGCCCATTGCCCCTCCTACTTTATTTCGTTAGGTTAATTAGGTGTGAGTCAGTAAGTGTTAAGGCTGGTACGGTAGCGCCTGTGATATACCTTGCAGGAGCTGCGGTACCAGAGGAGGGGGCAGTGTTACGTCTGAGGGGGGGTATGCATTCAAAGGGTAATTAGGATGTTTAATTAGGTATGCCATGCTGTTCGAGTTTTACCAGGATCTCGATGTAATAAGTAGCAATTCAGTGGTGATAAGTTGTCTAGTAAATGTCCATTTCTTCAAGGGGGAAATGGTAATTGTCGCGTAATTAGTTAGGGAAACGGGTTAGGGAAAGTGTGTCTGCATAAACCCCTTTTAGTATTCCCAGGAGGCTTGCCGTGACGTCACAGGACAGTGCTGCGGATGGCTCCGCCCCGTGATCACGATTGGCGGAAGGCGACGGTGGAGGGCCAATAAAACGGCTCGATTGGAAGTGACGAGGACTCGAGGATAAAAAGGTTCTGTTCGGGGAAAACGGGTGGGGGGAAGAAGATCGGTAAAGAAAAACCGTTTTGGTGGAGGCTGTTGTGCTGGGAGCGTGCTGGGAGCGTGCTGTGTTGTTGCGCTGATTCGATCCTGGATTCATCGTGTCTCGTGGCCTTGCTGTGCCTCGTGCCTCACCTCGGTTGGCTCTGGGGTTCTGCTGGCTCGGATTACGGGGTCGAACGGCGGGCGGACCTGCCTCCCTCTCCTGCTCGCAACTTGGCGCCAGAACTGGTTCCCTGGCGGCTGTGAGCAGACTTGGGCCAGGACCAAGAGGTCGACAGCACCACGGTGTCTCCTGCCCCTGACGAGCGCAACGCCAGCTCGTCCGATGCCAATCCAGGGACTGTTGCGTTTACACCACGGGCTAGCCTGACCACCAGGACCAGCTACGTTTTGTGTGTGTGTGTGTGTGTGTGTGTGTGTGTGTGTGTGTGTGTGTGTGTGTGTGTGTGTGTGTGTGTGTGTGTGTGTGTGTGTGTGTGTGTACCTGGCACCTTAGAGGGTTTGAGATTTGTATATCCATTGGAATTGTTTGTGTTTTCCCCACGCCCGAACCCACACCACCATCCCGTCGAATCGCCCCGGATCCCTCCTCTTGCCGAGTCTTATTATTTCTGGTTAGAGAAATAAACGTTATTAACTCAGTGAAAAGCGACTCGTGCCACCTTCCTCGTCCCGTTTGCGGTAGAGCGATTAAAACCGCCATCTTTGGGTTGTAAAGGATAAACTGCCTCCATCGTTTTGGCTCATTCTACGTTGGCGGGACTGTTCAAGTCCCGTGGACGTCACAATATTTTTAAAAAAGATATGGCTGGATAGAAAGCTGAAAGGTTGAAATTTATTGTACCAATGTCAAAATTGCGACCAAAATTTAAATTTTGGTATAGAATCGTCGTTTTCTTTTAGACCAGATGTTCGATATAGGCTCCATGTTGTCCGATCACTGCCTGCAAATGTGTTGTCATGTTCTCCATCACTTTGGGAAACGTTTCCTGAGGAATGTTCTGGATTTCTCGGTGGATGTTTTCCTTCAGCTGATGAAGAGTCTGAGGCCTAGGGTTTGCATAGATCCTGTCCTTGAGATACCCCCACAAGAAGTCTGAAGGAGTAAGGTCAAGGGACTACAGTGGCCACTCAACGACTTTGTAGAGGGAGATAAAGCGGCCCTCAAAATGTTGGTTGAGAAAACGCCTTGTTTCCCTGGCTGTATGGGGCGGTGCCCCATCCTGCTGGAACCACTGGGTTCTCATCTGGATCAGGTTGTTTCTCCTACGGGCCTGAGTACGTAGCTCAGGCAGATAGAATTCCTTAATCATTTCGCGATAGTTCCTCTGGTTTACTGTGCAAGTGCATCCCTGGTCATCTTCAAAGAAGTATGGACCAATTATCCCATACCAACCAACCGCCACCCACATGGTGACTTTGAGAACAGATCGAGGCACCAGTTCAGTTGATGCATTACCAGGATTTTCAGTTCCCCAGTTCCAAAAGTTTTGCTTGTTTACCTCCCCGGACAAGTGAGCATGGCATTCGTCCGTCATGTGAAGTTTTTTGAGGAAGTCTGCATCTTCCTCCAACTTTCCTGAGAACCAATTTGCAAAGTCTCGTCGTTTGCATTTCTGTTGATCAGTAAGCACCGTTTCCGTTTGAATTTTTATGGAAAGGCATGAATGTCTTGGCGAAGGATCCTCTGAACGGTGCTCTTATGAATGTTTGTCTCGGCAGAAAGTCGTCGAATCGATTTTTTTGGACTCTGAACGACCGCCTGTCTCACCATTTCCACATTTTCTTCACTACGACCTGTCCTCTTCCAACCACTGTGACCCTTGTGAAGGTCACAGATGGTTCCCACATTGGTAAACTTTGCGATGGTGCACTTTATTGTCCGAAAGTTTGGTGCATGGCGCAAGTGGATACCGAAATGTCTCGAGTAAAGACGTTGCACCTGTATGACACTTTTCTTCTGGTGCCAAAGTTCAACAATTTTCGTCCGTTGTTGTACGGTCAGTCTTGGCATTTTTCTGGCGCTTGCTTGGTATCAAAATAAACTTCAGGGTCTCTGCAACAAGAAATGAAGCATTAGTGACAAAATTACTGCTATTTTAGGATCAAACGAAGCATTTTAAAAGTTGTATATTTTTTTGGGACGCTATATATATATATATATATATATATATATATATATATATATATATATATATATATATATATATATATATATACATATACTAGCTGGAGTACCTGGCGTTGCCTGGGAAAAAAAATAGGAATAAGAAAGGGGTAAATTGTGGTGCTTAATATACATCACATTTAATTTGGACACATTTCACATTTCTTTGTCATGAGCGTTCGTCATCAGTGCTCATGAGGCTGTCACGGAGGTTGGCGTAGGTATCAGCAAGCAAGTTCTTTTTCTCCCGGCGGATAAAGCGAGTCGTTCTGTCTCGATCTTGCAGTAAGCATCGACCAGAAACTGCTGAAAGAGTCGTCGCATCTGCAGTATGTGGTTGCCCTCTCTCACCATGATGTGGTTGCTGTAGTACTGCAGCTGTGTGAGTTTTCGCCCATCCTCTCCAGTTGCAGTCCTGGCCACCAAATGGATGCTGTAGCCATCTGTTCCATATGGGAACACTTTGGGATTCTGGAGTGCATCAGAAGATGCATGCAGCTCACTGAAGCCCCATGGTGAAGTCTGAGGACAATATCTCTGGGTTCTGGTTGGCTCATTGTCCATTAGGATGGCAACTTCTGATGCAGACTGGGTGTTGTAGTGGCATGTGTGACCTCCTTGCGGTCGCTTGTTCTCTCTGATGATGATCTGGCGCTCTTCAGAGTTGCCTCCTTCTGCAAGTACATCTCTTGCAGTCTTGCGCTCATGGACCAGATGGTTATTCTCATTAAACCATTTTGCGAGCATCTCAAGGATGTGTGGTTTGAGGTCACTGTGGTTCCTGGCAGCCAGCTCCTTGGCGTGTGAGTCCAGGAAGTAGACCTGTAGGAACTTTGGCTGGCCCTCTTCAGGCGGGAGCAAGCTGCCAATGCGGTGGAACACTAGACCTTGGGTCCGGAA
>NC_140975.1:5290100-5320100 GCF_056783735.1 Eptatretus burgeri
GGCGAGGACTTGTGGGTTCAAATCCTTCGGAAGTAACTGTATTAAGGATTTCAATTTTTACCTTCATCTCGGGAGAATTACCATGCTGCTTCCGATTTGTCCGTAGAAAGTCCTTCCGGCTCACTAATGAGCTTCAATGAATCTGTAATCCGCTCGCCCCAATCCTCTGCTGTAGTCGAGATGCCACTCCATACTTTCAGGTTGAATTTTAGGACTTTCATGACATTATTCAATGAGCATCAAATTCCACTGTGTATGAAAAGGCAGCATCCTCTGCATCCCCCAAAATGAATGAAATTTGTTGAGGTTGCTTGGTTAAACCACTTGTTTGGCCCAGACGATTGATTCAACCACTGACTGTATTTATGGCTCGTTCATGTCTCGACTCTCCGTGGTTCCTCCTCGCTTGGTGAAGATACTGGAGTGCCTCTTCCGCAAGCAGTGGACCAGGGAGGATGGGCTTGGCATTCTCATCATTTCTCCGACACGAGAACTCGCGTTGCAGACCTACACGTTCCTCTGCAAGGTCGGCAAGAAACACGAATTTTCTGCCGGTCTCGTTATTGGAGGAAAGGTGAGTCGTGTAATTGCAGAGAAATGATCAGATGATGGGTTTTTTTTGTTTATTTGTTTGTTTGTTTGTTTATTTAACGTGATTGTTGTTTGTTGACCTGGAGTTTGAGATCATCAGGTTTGTCGTTCTAAATGCCTGCGTGTTGTTTTGTCATTTCCCATTCCATGTTGCTCTGCCACCTGTGTGGTTAGGACCTAAAGCAGGAAATGAGCTGCATCCATCATACGAACATTGTGATATGTACTCCAGGTCGGCTGCTGCAGCATTTTGACCAGACAACCTATTTCTATGCCTCCAACCTGCTGATGCTTGGTACGCAGGCTTATACGTGTGTGTGTGTGTGTGTGTGTGTGTGTGTGTGTGTGTGTGTGTGTGTGTGTGTGTGTGTGTGTGTGTGTGTGTGTGTGTGTGTGTGTGTGTGTGTGTGTGTGTGTGTGTGTGTGTGTGTGTTGGTTGCTTTCTCCATTTGTGGGTTTCATGAGGTGGACCGAAGTCCTCCCAGGACTCTATGTATCCACCTCCTCTTCGTGAAGGGATCACAGCTCATGGACCAAGCTGTTCAACTTTGTTGTTCTCAGAGTTTTGCTCTGAGGGCTCTTTTCAGGCCTTTGTGTGTGCAGGTGTTCTGACGTGAGTTTTTTACATCCCGATTGGAGGTGACTCGTACTTCCCGTTTCTTGCAAAACCTACACTTGTCCAATGGACTCAGTCCTGCCATTTTTTTTAAAAGCCATTGATGTCGTAGCATTGGTCTTGGGCGTTTATAATGATTCGTTCTCCGTCCCAATTGAGCTGAACTCTTCTAAGCCATTCTAGTGATCCTTCTTTGTCTGTCCCAAATCTGTCCAACTCATTTAAAAAAAAAAAAATATATATATATATTTTTTTTTCCCTGCTCTTTTGTCTTTCTCTCAGTTGCCGGTGTATATCTGTTGGTATTTCATCTTGAATTTACTTTTGTCTGTTTTGAAATCGTTGAGGCTGTATTTGTTGTTATTTCGGTTTGGTGCGTGACATCTTCTGTTCGCACCTGTTTTTGGAAGTTTTTTTGACAAGGTGAGTGAGAGATACCTTTTCTGACTTGTGTTCATGCTTGTTTACAAATTGCATTCGGTAGTCTGTTGAACTGTTCACGTACTCTGCTAAGTCATCATTCTGTGCACTTGATTGAGGTCTGGGTGTGCGCTGCCGCTCGCCACGTCGCCACAGGGCGAATCCCCCTTACCTGTGGCTAATATTTTAAACCATCCATTAGCCACAGTGGCTAATCCATGTTTTAGTGGTTTTTTTTTTTACTGGTTTTAGACGAATTTTGGGTGATTTTAGCACAGAATTCAACCTTCGTTGTATGTTTTGATTACGGGAATCAGGCGTGATTTCGTACAAGCTTACATATACTAACTTTAGTAGTTTTAAACTAGTGTCTAGTAAAAAAAATCGACCGAAATTACGCATGATTCCCATGATTCTCATCTCAAAATTTTACTTTAATTTTTAAATTTTTTTTTTCCGGAATGATTCAGCGCTACTCGGCGCTACATGCTTCGTTGGGTCAGTGGTTGCCAGGTGAGTTTTGACACAATCAGTCGTAGTACCTGTTAGTAGGACGAGTTTGTTTGGATGAGTGAGTTTGATGGTGACTTTGGTTGGATGAGTGAGTTTGACTGGCATGAGGTTGGTCCAATCCTGGTCCACAACCACCCCCATCCCCACTACCACCTACTAAAGGCACAACAACCACACACACACACACACACACATACACACACACACACACACGATCACCACCATCCCTCACAATCACCACCTCCCCTGATGGTCGTTCATTCAACCAATCTCACACGTCAAACTCACTCATCCAACCAATCTGAACAATCCAACTCACTCATCCAACCAACCTCACCCATCAAACTCGCACATCCACCTCAAAATTAACTTATTATTTCATATTGCTAAATAAAAAAACGTTTGAATAAAATATGTGGCTATTTCCTTTCTCCTGTGGCTCATCATTCTAAACCTGGATTAGCCACAGTGGCTAATTCCTTTTGAAAGCCAGAGCACACCCAGGAGGTCCATCAGTGCCAGGTTGACACCTTCTTTCCTCGGCAGGTACATTCTCGGGATGGCCTGATTTTTGTAAGACATTTTGTGGAGAGCGAGGAGTTTCCTTCTTCTGATATCTCGTTTTCTGATTTCCGCTTGTGGCAAGTTTATTATTCCGCAGCTATATTGGAACACAAGTACTGCTCGTTGTTTGTGGCTTTGACTTTGTTCTGTGGGGGGAGGTTTGTTTTCAGGATCACCCTTGTTCTCCACAGGTATTCTTTGTTAATTGTTTTACGCATTTTTTATGACGTATCTGGTGGCCCTTTTCCACACCAAGGTATTTGCATGATGCTTCGTTGTCTAGCTCCTGTATTGTTGTATCTAGGTTGATTTTTATGTTGTGTCTCTCTCTCTCTGTCTGTCTCTCTCTCTCTCTCTCTCTCTGTCTCTCTCTGTCTCTCTCTGTCTCTCTCTCTCTCTCCTTTTTTTTCGCATTTTCACCATCAACACTCGACTCCTTTCCCCCACCTAATTCACTTCTCCTTCTCCAAAGTAAAAAAATGCAGTCATTAACACAGTCAATTCTTTTAACACTCAATTCCCACCCCTCAGTTCGACCCTCGACTCCCTTGCACTCCTCGTCTCCCACGTGCAATCCTCCTTGTTCACACTCTGCCAAGCTTCATACTCTCATTCCGCAAGTACCCTGCCATGCAAGGACAACCCACGAGGGAAAAGTGAACCAAGTCCACAGGCCCAAGGACGAAACGCAGCCCTCCCCGACAAACCCCTCTACCTCTCCGTGGGCCGCGCCGTGTCCACAGGTCCAAGGACGAAAAACAGTCCGCCCCGACGAACCACTCCACTTTACCACGGGCTGAGCCGTGTCCACAGGCGCTAGGTCACGTATCATGTGTCTGATCACATATCAGTGTGTATATGAGATGTACAGGGTGTTCCAAAAAGACTCGGACAACTTTAGTTGTTAATATCTTTCGAACCCCAAATGATACAATAATACCCTTTGGTTTATATGATACAGAAACTCGAATAGTTTTTTTGCACACCATCAATACACTTCAATGTGAGCTCTGTTTATCAAGCACAGGAAATCACGGTGGTGCACGAGTTCTTGCCATGTTCGGCTCAGCGTGTTTGCATCCACCAGTGTGCACGTAGCTGTGATCCGAGAATGAAGATTCTGCAGGTTTGCCACCTTGGTGTTGTAGACAACATATTTGACAAACAAACCCACACAGAAAAAAAAAAAACCAAGGACAAATGTGTCCAAGAGCCGCGTCCTAAAGGCAATAACAACAACAACTCCCGATATTTCGTCACGTGCCTTGATTGAGCCAATAGCGAGACCCGTCATGGAGGCTCCTGTTCATGATGAGAAAATCGTGTATTTACGAAATTACAACACATTACATGGAATAATCTTTAAAGAGTAACGTGAACTTTTTTGAAACTTTAAAGCAAATGCCCGAATATATTTAAAAGTTGATGATAGACGCTCTCAAAAGGCACCGTCTATGCGAGGATGTGTACATGTGTTTATTATTTAAGGAGATCCGGATCCTGTATAGAACAGAGCCGAGTCCTAAAGGTTTTGGCTTCACCAGAAGAAGAAGAAGAAGAAGTAGAAGAAGAAGAAGAAGAAGAACAAGAACAAACAACGCGGAGCTCTTTTAGAGCCAGTGTTCGCTACGCGAGACGCGGCTAAAAATCAAGTGGGATTATGATGTTTGGTATTAGTCAGGGCCAGGCGCTTGGTCCATCTCAGCCAATCGAGCGACCTGGAAATGTTTCATTCAGGACGGCTCGAATGACTAAGGCCCAATGAGGGCGAGCACCGTCCTGTTGAAAAAATGATATCGGGTTGCAGGTCTTCAATCTGTGAGAAGGCGACTCCTTCCAACATGTTGTTCATGTAAATTGTTGAGATCACTGTATCCTCCGAAAAGAAAAATGGACCCACAAAGCAGTCATGGAGAAGGCCACATCACACATTGACCTTTGGATTGTCGCGTCGTACGTGTTCAATAACCACGTGGGGGTTTTCAGAGCCACAGATCCTCACTTTGTGCCGGTTGACCTTCCTCGATACATGAAAGCGAGTTTCGTCTGTGTGACTGAGCATTTCCAAGGCAAACACCTTGTGTTTGGGTCCTTCATTCAGTTTGAGTTCCTGCAGAATCTGCACCTTGCAGACAAAATCCTGTGTGCAGTGGTGGTTGGTCGTCCCAGTTTTCTGGATGCGCGTTGGATTGATTGTTTTTTTTTTTTCTGGGAATTTGTTGAAACGATTCACACACTCGTTCAACATCTGCTGCACTCGTGCTTGGTTGACCGGTACTTTTCTGTTTCTGACGACTTCCAGGCTCCTTAAACCTCTTGTACCACTCTCTGACACGAGTCCGCGATGGTGGATTCCTTCCACACCTTGTCAGGAAATTGCGCCGAACTTGCATGTCGGATCTCGTCTCGATGAACCATTCGATACACTGAGCTTTCTCCCGTGGAGTCCCCATTTTATTTTGCATTAAACTACCAGACCTGAAAATAAGGAAAACCTTTATAAGGAAATACAAGGAAATCCAACACAGGTGGAGGCCATTCAGCTCATCATACCTGCGTGAGTACCACACCAACCCATCCACACGAGAACCAAGAAAGAAAATGGAAAAAAAAAATTCTATTTATTTTATGTTTTTGTATTTTTATTTTGTTTTTCTTCTTCCTCTCAGGGGAGGGGATATGGGCTTGGTTAAAAACACAACATCAATCACACAACCCCCCTTAACGAGACCCCTACCAACAGCACTCCGTACACAATCACCCATCAATACTCAAACTACCTAAAAGTCTTATCAACATCCCCATATCCCTCGATCTCCATATCTTCCAGGTACCTGTCTAATTCTAACTTAAACTTATTGACTGTTTCTGCTGCCACGACCTTTCCAGGGAGACCATTCCATGTATTGACTCTCTGAGTGAAAGTCCCCTACCTTACTACCGTCTTAACTATCCTCTTCTTTACTCTCAGGCTATGGCCCCTGGTCCTATCACTGTCTACTCTTGAATTATTATTCATCTGCACTTATTTTATCGATACCTTTCATGATCTTCAACATCTCCATCATATCATCTGGTAACCTCCTCTTTTCTAGTGTATAAAGCCCTGTCTCCTTCAACCGCTCCTCATAACTTTATGAGTTTCTGCATCATATAAAACTAGAAGGGCACTCTGTGGAGCTGTAATGCCTCCACCGCGTAATGCCTGATCCACGAGAACATATCGGGCCCAATACGTTTTTGAGATATCGTGCTATATATTATTTTTGGCCCTATCTCTAAATGGTGAAGAATCGCTGAAAAAATTCTAGTAGTCGGATCCGGATCTTCATCAAAATCTAATTGGTTTGTCCTTGTCACACACCCAACCTGTCCACAAAATTTAATCCGGATCCGTCCACAACTTTTTTGAGATATCCTGCACACAGAGAAACAAACAAACAGACAGAAGGGGGTGAAAACATAACCTCCTTCACCTTCGGTGGCGGAGGTGAAAACGGTGTTGTCGTGTCATTTGTGGTACTAAATATATTAACAACCAAAGTTGTCCAGATCTTTTTGTAACACGCTGTATCTATAATTTGTCATGTATCATATGTGTATGATCACAATCATGTATGTGTATGTGTAAATCATGATATGTGTGCATGTGTAGCCGCCACCAGTCGTCATCCCCACTCGCGAGTCTCCAAGACTGAACGGAGTCTTCTCTGGTCCTGAAGCATCCACCTTCACCCCAGCAAGGAACCGCGACTCATGGACCAAGCCGTCTCCTTATCCGTGATCCGTTTCGCCCTTCGTCCCCAAAGTGGCGACGATGTAGATCTGAGCGACCTCCCGTGTGGCCTCTGGGTCATGCCCAGTTTCAGTCTCACTAGGCCACGTCCCAAACACATGTCGATCAGCGCAAATCTGGGCACCCACCACGCGGTCCTCTTCCCCACCAAAGCTGCCGTCCTCGGCTCGGTTCTCGCTCCCATGGAAGTCGTTGTATTCGGTGTGATCCTGGATCCCACAGAACTCGGTCCCATGCGGTCGGAACTTGGCAAAAAGGGAGTTGTTAAAGCTCGGGTTTTCATTCTCAGCATGATGGGGTCGGCAAAACCCAACAAGTCACAAGAGGTCAAGCCACGTTCTAAATGCATACCGATCAGCGCGACTCCAGGCGCCACGTGCACGTGGTCTGCCTCACCAAAACCACTCGTCGTGTGTGTGCGCGCGTGTGTTCTTGCATACCGTGCCTACTGCAAGGTACTGATCCACATCGTGTCCCATCAAACATGCTGCTAACACTCACTGGGATTCTTTATCATTGTCTTATTGATGTCTTTCCATTGTGGACTCGTGATGGACTTGTCCAGAACTGGAGATAGATTGCTTGTCTTGCCCTTTTACTGGTTTTAACATTCGAGTAAGTTGTACTTCTCAAACCCCCTACCCCCTCTTGCATGTTATTTCGCTACTTTAAACCTGACGAGATGTCGTCCTCCAATCAAAAACAAGGGTGTCTGCTTTTCTTAGGTTTCCTGAATTATGAGTGCAAGGTGAAAATGCTAGACCTGCCGAGTACGTTAGAAACGGGCCTTTTGGAATGTCACTGCAGCTGATGTTTTGATGTTCAATATTCCGTGCCAGTGCTGGATGAGGCTGACCGCATCCTGGACTTGGGGTTTGCCAGCACCATGAACGCCATCGTTGAGAACCTTCCGAAAGAGCGGCAGACGCTGCTATATTCGGCCACGCAAACCAAATCGGTGCGTGACCTGGCTCGGCTAAGCTTGCATAATCCCGAGTACGTGTGGGTGCACGAGAAGGCCAAGTACAGGTGGGCAACGCAAAGCAAATGCACTGCAATCTGAGTCTAGTGGGGGAAATGTCCGATAAACTGGATTTACAATGAGTATCGGGTGTCCTCGTGGATGGTCCGACTCCATTGGCATCCTGCTGTACGTCATGGAAATGATCGAACGCTCTTTGCACTTGCAGCACACCAGCCACACTGGATCAAAACTATGTCGTGTGTGAGCTCCCTCAGAAGATCAACATGCTCTACTCGTTCCTGCGCAGCCACGTCAAAAAGAAGATCATGGTTTTCTTTACCAGCTGCAAGCAGGTGCGAGTCGGGCATATCAAGATGCTATCGACCGGCAAGGCATTGCCAACTCCGCGAATGTGGTCGTTGTGCGTTTCGTCCGCAGGTGCAGTACCTTTACTACGCGTTTTGCCGCCTGCGTCCGGGCCTTCCGGTCATGGCGCTACACGGTAAACAGCAGCAGATGAAGCGCATCGAGGTGTACCAGGAGTTCTGCCAACGGCCCAATGCAGTGCTGTTTGCTACGGATATCGCAGCCCGTGGCCTCGGTTAGACGCGCCCGTTCCATCAAGTCTTGTGCTTATTTGTCTGCCGGAAGTTTTTCGCTTCATGTTGCTTGATGTCGATTGCATTGAAACGCGAAAGCTTCCTCCCCCTCCTCCCCCCCCCTTTCCCTTCAGATTTTCCTGCTGTAAACTGGGTGCTGCAGTTGGATTGTCCGGAAGATGCGAACACCTACATCCACCGTGCAGGCCGCACTGCCAGGTGAGATGGCGGAGGTTTGCTGGGTGCCGAGTGAGTGTGAATGGCTTTGAATGCCGACGGGTGTTTGTGGTGTTCGGTGAGAGGTGCTTGAGTTTACACTCACCACCACCGATGTATTTCCTGCATCTGATCTCTCCGTCTCGAAAGCATATTCCATGGTGATCGACCCACTTTGAGCGAGCTGTACACTGTTTCTTCCAGAGGAAGATAAAAGGGTGACTCGTTCGTAGCCTATCAGCCTTTTGATTATTTATTTATTTATTTATTTATTTACTTATTTTTGCTCTACATGTCGTGTGCAGATACAAAGAGGGAGGTGAGTCCCTGCTGGTTCTGCTCCCCTCTGAGGAACCTGCCATGGTGACGCAGTTGAAGGATCGTAAAGTTCCCATCAACAAGATTGAGTGAGTGTTTTTGTCCGTGTTTAACGTGACGTCAGAAGCCGTTTATGTGGTGGTCACAGGAGAAACTTCATGTGCGTTTCTCGTGCTTCGGGTAGTCATGTTTTTTTTTTTTTTTTTTTTTTTTTTTTTTAATACACTTCATGACTGGTCTCCTATATCCTCCACCTCTCAGCGTGGGAATTCTTCCACCAGGAAAACCTGCTCTCTCATATTCACAGTTCCATCCCATCATTCTGCTCTTGGTATTCTCAATCTTATGGTGAGGCTGTTGCTCCAAACAAGTTTCATTTTCCTCCTGGAATTCAACCGAAGGCAACCTCAGATCATTCCACAAATCCCGCACCAAGTGTGTGTCCACTCTCAGGAGAGCCAGAAAACAACATCTCTCCAACCTCAAGAATGAACTTTCAAACTTGTCTCCCTCTTCTAACATTTGGCGTCGCCTTGTCAAGTCTGTCTCTCGTGCGTGCTCCCCTTCGATCCCTCCGTCACATCAAATGGCACCACAGCCGACTCTACTCGTGCAAGGCCTTAATGCCTCAATTCTGTGTTTGCTTCAAAATATTGCATCCCGAACCCCTCTCTCTGTACCCATCCTTCCTTGTGGTCGCCAAATGATCCTGAATTCTGTCTTTTGCACCTGAGAGAGTGGAAAAGATCATGGCAACCCTCAACTCTGACTCTGCAACTGGACTGAACAGCATCAGCTCACGTGTCCGAGCAACATCTGCTCTGCCGTTCCTGCACTTCCTCTCTCTGCCCTTTTCAACCTCTCATTTACCGTCGGTCATCTTCCACCTGCTTGGAAATCGGCTGACATCACAGCATTACATTAAAAAGGTGCAAAAACGGATCTCCTCAACTACAGACCAATTAGCGTCCTGTGCTTCCAATCATCAGCAAGGTCATGGAATCCATCATCGCAGTTGATAATAAAATTATCCCTTTTCTCCTACAACCTCATTTCAGATCATCAAATCGGATTCAGACCTGGTTACCCCACCTTGGACCTGCTGCTTCTACTTTTCCAACAATGGATGGAGGCCCTTATTATCGGTCATGAGATCAGGGCCATCTCTCTGGACACATCTCAAGCTTTCGATACAGTCCGGCATCCTGCCTTGCTCTCTCGACTGTCTGCCTATGGAATCCAACGCCAACTCCACTCTTTAATGACCGACTTCCTCCACTCTCATCAACAACATGCGGCTCTCAATGGAACCCTTTTCTCTCCTCTCCCTGTCAAGGCTGGTGTGCCCCAAGGCAGTGTTCTGGCCCCATCTTATTCCTAATGTTCATCAATGATCTCACTAACTCTGGAAAATCCCCTTTATATCTTTGCTGATGACTCCACCCTCTGCCGTGACATCCCTCATCCTTCTGACAGACAGGCAGCAGCCTCTTCCCCTCTCCTCTGATCTTGATAAAAATCACAAACTGCACGCTTGGATGGAGGACACCAGTCATGATGTTTTTTTTTTTTTTAAAGAAAACCCATCCCTCCCTTTTCCAACTGAATTGAATGTCAAGGTCTGAGTTTATATTTTGCTTCAAATTGTCTAAACTCTGCTTTGTTTTTAGCATCCAGTAGGCTCCGTCGGCTCCCCCCAGATATAGATACATTGGTGGGCTCATACTGTTGTATACCAGTATATCGGTATTAAAAACCAAACGAATTTTTCATTTACACACTGTCATTTTTCAAAGTATTCCCACACGGGACCTTGTTTCTCCGTGATGACAACGGTTGTTTTACTTCCAACTTCAACTTGGATGAAAAATGATTTTGTTTTAACGTGACATCAGCAATGATAGTCATACCGGCCTGTGCTGATTATTATCACGGATCGCTGTACCGGTAATCGGCACAGGCCGGTACAACTATCGTGGATCGCCATGCTGGTAAACGACACAGGCCTGTATAACTATTGTGGATCACCGTGCTGGTAATCGACACAGGCCTGAATGACTATTGTGGATCAGGTCAGGTCAGGTATGGGAGCATGTGCCAGAACAGCACGTCGCTGCGTCCACTTTCCGCCGGTACTCCAGGGGCCTCCGTCTGGCCATCCCCCAGGCAGATGCCAGGCCCATCCCCATCTCCTTGAGATGATGGTCAACCTGTTGCAACCATGAGGCACGTGGTCGACTCACTGGCCTCCTCCATTCAGACGCAGACGAGAGTTTCGGCAGGGGCTGCTTGCAGCCTATGTTGATCTCTGTAAAGCGTTCGATTCAGTGAATCGGGATGTCCTCTGGAGGATTCTTGATCTTCGTGGGGTGCCACCAAAACTGATCGATCTGATGTCTGAACTCTACTCTGGTACTGAGAGTGCTGTGAAGTGTGGTGGTACCATCTCTGACTTATTTCCAGTTGTTACTGGAGTTCGTCAGGGATGTGTACTTGCCCCCACACTTTTCAGCACTTGTATGGACTGGATTCTAGGGAGGATGTCAGAGAGATCAAGTTGCGGTGCGTCATTTGGGAATGTCAAGATCTCGGACCTTGACTTTGCAGATGATGCGGTCATCTTTGTGGAGACTTTAGACATCCTCTTGGGGGCCCTCGAGGTGCTGAATGAGGAGTCAGAACCGTTGGGATTACGGGTTTCTTGGGTCAAAACTAAGATCCAGGCTTTCGGTGACATCTTGGATGCTGCTGTCCTGTCTGTGTCTGTTTGTGGTGAGGATGTTGAGGTCGTGGAGAGATTCACTTACCTTGGCAGTGATATTCATGTCTCTGCTGGCTGCGAGTCAGAGGTCAATAGACGTCTGGGTCGGGCCTGGGGAGTCATGGATTCACTGGATCATGGGGTGTGGCGCTGCCGGTACCTGTGCGGGAGGACGAAAGTCCGAGTCTTCAGGTCCTTGGTACTTCCAGTCTTGCTCTATGGGTGCGAGACTTGGACTCTGACCAAGGATCTGAGACGGAGACTTAATTCCTTTGGTACCAGGTGTCTTCGGAGAATCCTTGGCTATCGCTGGTCGGATTTTGTGTCCAACGAGCGGTTGCTGAGAGAGACTCGTTACCTGCATAGTCCGTGAGCGTCGGTTGCGGCTGTATGGACATGTGGCTTGTTTTCCTGACTCTGATCCTGCTCACCAGATTCTCTCAGCGAGTGAGTCTCATTGTGGATCGCCATGCTGGTAAACGACACAGGCCTGTATAACTATTGTGGATCACCGTGCTGGTAATCGGCACAGGCCTGTATGACTATTGTGGATCGCCATGCTGGTAAACGACACAGGCCTGTATAACTATTGTGGATCGCCATGCTGGTAATCAGCACAGGCCTGTATAACTATTGTGGATCACCGTGCTGGTAATCGACACAGGCCGGTACGACTATCGTGGATCGCCGTGCTGTTAATCAGCACAGGCCGGTATGACTATTGTGGATCGCCGTGCTGGTAATCGACACAGGCCGGTATGACTCGTGGATCGCCGTGCTGGTAATCGGCACAGGCCGGTATGACTCGTAGATCGCCGTGCTGGTAATCAGCATATGCTGCTATGACTATCTTGGATCACCGTGCTGGTAATCGTCACAGGCTTTCTAAAACACACCTGATTCATATAAAACTAGAGGGGGAGCACTCGGTAGAGTGCAAAACCTCCGCCGCCAATACTGCTAGGTCACTCAAGTGAACCTGATATCCTAATCATTCAATTTGATCTCAACAGTGCTCACAGAGTTAATGTTTGCAACTTTCCCTTTTAGTTTTAACTTTTACATAGTCAATTCATTCATCATAACTAGATTCTTTGAGACAGAAATTGATTTTACTTGGGTATATCCACCTGAAGTTCCAAAATCAGCTGCAATTATAATTTTGGCATGTTTTTTTGGTTGGAAATCACCTAAAACATGTAGAAATGCAACAAAAAAATCAAATATTTTTTTACAAAATCGTCACCATAGCGGCCATATTGGACTTTGGACCAAGTCCAAAATCTAATGGCATGATCCTTGGACCATACCTAATCCCCCCAACCGAGTTTCGTCGAAATCCGTCAGAGTTTTTCCGTAATACTGTTCACAAACAAACAAACAAACAAGCAGTCATAGACTGGTACTTACGAAATCGTCAACTTGACCTCTGACCTTGTCTAATAAAAGCTGTCTCAAGAGAAGGTAGCGATGCAAACCAGAAGTTTCTACGATGATTCTGTTCCAAACCATCAAAAATTGTAACGTCGACCGAAGCAAAAATCTCCATTTCTCCACGCAATTATTTTATATTATTTTATCAAAGTCACAAAACCGTAATATTCGGCCATCCACCAACAATCTTTACATTTTCCGACCGCTCAGCGAGTCAGGCATGCGACGATAACCTTTATTGGGATTTTTAAAAATGACTTTTAAACACCAGCTTTATCGAAAACACCGTCAGCGCGCACACGGAAAACTTTTACGTGACTCAACGATGCGTCTGCTCGAGCGCACTGCATCACGTGACGACCCGTGACGCGTCGAGTGAAATATTTTTTATACAATCTTAAAACGTCTCCAAAACATCCGATTTTTACCAGAATTTCGACAACCGAGTTTTAAGCGTCCTAAGCGATCGCGAAAAATCGAAGTTAAAACGACCGCGTAACGTCGAGCGAAGCAAAAATACTCCATTTCTCCACATTAATTAACGGAATTATGTTTGACCTCACTGTGACCTTGACCTTTGACCGATTTTGACCAAAATCTAATCAGCGCGAGCCACCACCCTCCTGAATCACGTGGTGTAATTTGACATTGGTAGCTTCTTCCGTTCTCGAGTTATCGTGCATACAAACAAACAAACACACACACACACACACAAACAAACACACAAACAGATGACGAAGTCATCAATACACTTATGAAATCTTTAGATTTCGTAAGTCACAAACAGACAGGGGTGAAAACAGTAACCTCCATCCATCTTCGATGGCGGAGGTTAATAACCAATTTGGCAATTGCTTTAAAAACTGCCACGAGGCCAAAAAATAACACTATTGCTTGTGCGGTGCTCGGGTGCTGAGGGTTAACAGTTAAATATACTGTACCTACTTCCTGGTACATCTTCACGTCATGTGTCATGTGTTCCATTGTTCTCGGTGTAGCCGAGTGCGTCAAAGCTTTTAAAATCATGTCCAGTATTTAAAGATTGTAAACACCTTTTTTCCACTTATTGGTGATATTCCGATTATTTTTAGCCGCATCTCGCGTAGCAAACGCTGGCTCTAAGAGAGCTCCGCGTTGTGCTTGTTCTTCTTCTTTTTGTTCTTCTTTTTGTTCTTCTTGTTGTTCTTTTTGTTCTTCTTTTTGTTCTTCTTTTTGTTCTTCTTTTTGTTTTGGTTCTTCTTGTTCTTCTTGTTCTTCTTGTTCTTCTTGTTCTTCTTGTTCTTCTTCTGACAAAACATCGAGGACTCGGCTCTTTTATATACAGGATCCGGATCTCCTTAAATACTAACCACATGTACACATCCTCGCATTGAGGGCGCCTTTTGAGAGCGTCCATCATCAACTTTTAAATATATTCGGACATTTGCTTTAAAGTTTCGAAAAGTTCACGTTACTATTTTAAGATTATTCCATTTAATGTGTTGTAAATTCGTAAATACACGCTTTTCTCGTCATAAACAGGAGCCTCCATGACTGGTCTCGCTATTGGCTCCATCAAGGCACGTGACAAAATATCGGAAGTTGTTGTTATTGCCTTTAGGACGCGGCTCTTGGACACATTTGTCCTTGTTATCATACCGATTATTATTATATATAATATCTTCTTCTTTCGGCAGCTCTCGTTAGGGGTCGCTACAGCGGATCATCCGGTATGATCCGCATAGTGATTTGGCACATGTTTTATGCCGGATGCCCTTCCTGACGCAACCCTGGTCGCCTCTTACGACACAGGGATATGGTACACCTATTTTAACCGGGGTATACACTGGGCCCAGTACACTGGTACTCACTTTGCCGACCTCGGAAGGATGACAGGCTGAGTCAACCTCCTGGTGTGTATTAATTCAAGCGGCCAACAGGGCTTGAACTCAGGACCTTTTGGATCCCAAGCTGCTACCCCAACCACTACGCCAACACCAGGCTTTAATATATATATATATATATATATATATATATATATATATATATATATATATATATATATATTTTGTGGTATGTTGAAAATTCCATGACTGCTATATCGACATGGAAAATGACACCAGAAAAAATCACCGGACCCTGGGATCCATTTCCTAAAAATGAGTCATATTTAACGGAAGGAAAACAAAAGCTGTTTTCCTTCCCCGTGGGTTGATGTGCAGCAGGGGTTTGTGTGGGTTGCAGCAGAGGATGTGAGTGTGGGTGTGTTGGGGCAGGGATGTGTGGGTGGCTACTGAGCGGGGGGTGTGGGTGACTGCCGAGCGGGGGAGTGTGGGTGTGCGGGTGGCAGGGGAGCAGGTGGAGGTGTGGGAACAAGGTTGAGTGGTTGGCTGTGGGACAGGGGAGTGCATGTTGTGGGTGTCTGTTGTGTATGTGAGTGTGCGGGGAGTGTGCGGGGAAGGGGAGTACGGCCACTTTCAGGTGTTGCAGGCACGGAGTTGTGGGTGGTTCCAGGGAGGAACGTGCAGGTATTTGCACACCGGAACAGTGATGCTATTAAAATGGACACTTTTCCAGCACGAAGTGTTCTAATTTATTGAGCTGTGCTTTTGTTTGATCATTTTTACTTTTACTGAATGCAAACTCTTGTTTGGTTCATCACTAACTTTGCATTTCCTTCTTCTTGCCAATTTTATGTGTGCCCCAGAATTGTGCCTGTTACGGCAGCAGGTGGAGGTGTGCTCTTGTTGCATTCTTAAGGTAGCAGGTGTAGGTGTGTCCTCGATCTGTTTTTGCTTTTGGTGCAGTCGATGATGTGTGTTTCAGGTGTTTTTGTTTTGACGCCGAGAATAATTATACACTTAATATCTGGGTGAAAAGGCACCAAGAGTCAGTGTGCTTTCGATGTTCTTGTTAAAACAGCAGCTGTGGAGGTATACACAGTGTACTCGATCTGTTATTGTTAAACTAGCAAGTTGAGAGGGCACCAGGTGGAGGTATACACAGTGTACTCGATCTGTTATTGTTAAGCTAGCAGGTTGAGAGGGCACCAGGTGGAGGTATACACAGTGTACTCGATCTGTTATTGTTAAACTAGCAAGTTGAGAGGGCACCAGGTGGAGGTATACACAGTGTACTCGATCTGTTATTGTTAAACTAGCAAGTTGAGAGGGCACCAGGTGAAGGTATGCACAGTGTACTCGATCTGTTATTGTTAAACTAGCAAGTTGAGAGGGCACCAGGTGGAGGTATGCACAGTGTACTCGATCTGTTATTGTTAAACTAGCAAGTTGAGAGGGCACCAGGTGGAGGTATACACAGTGTACTCGATCTGTTATTGTTAAGCTAGCAAGTTGAGAGGGCACCAGGTGGAGGTATACACAGTGTACTCGATCTGTTATTGTTAAGCTAGCAAGTTGAGAGGGCACCAGGTGGAGGTATGCACAGTGTACTCGATCTGTTATTGTTAAGCTAGCAAGTTGAGAGGGCACCAGGTGGAGGTATACACAGTGTACTCGATCTGTTATTGTTAAACTAGCAAGTTGAGAGGGCACCAGGTGGAGGTATACACAGTGTACTCGATCTGTTATTGTTAAGCTAGCAAGTTGAGAGGGCACCAGGTGGAGGTATACACAGTGTACTCGATCTGTTATTGTTAAGCTAGCAAGTTGAGAGGGCACCAGGTGGAGGTATGCACAGTGTACTCGATCTGTTATTGTTAAGCTAGCAAGTTGAGAGGGCACCAGGTGGAGGTATGCACAGTGTACTCGATCTGTTATTGTTAAGCTAGCAAGTTGAGAGGGCACCAGGTGGAGGTATACACAGTGTACTCGATCTGTTATTGTTAAACTAGCAAGTTGAGAGGGCACCAGGTGGAGGTATACACAGTGTACTCGATCTGTTATTGTTAAGCTAGCAGGTTGAGAGGGCACCAAGTGGAGGTATGCACAGTGTACTCGATCTGTTATTGTTAAACTAGCAAGTTGAGAGGGCACCAGGTGGAGGTATGCACAGTGTACTCGATCTGTTATTGTTAAACGAGCAAGTTGAGAGGGCACCAGATGGAGGTATACACAGTGTACTCGATCTGTTATTGTTAAGCTAGCAGGTTGAGAAGGCACTAGGTGGAGGTATGCACAGTGTACTAGATCTGTTATTGTTAAGCTAGCAGGTTGAGAGGGCACCAGGTGGAGGTATGCACAGTGTACTAGATCTGTTATTGTTAAGCTAGCAGGTTGAGAGGGCACCAGGTGGAGGTATGCACAGTGTACTAGATCTGTTATTGTTAAGCTAGCAGGTTGAGAGGGCACCAGGTGGAGGTATGCACAGTGTACTAGATCTGTTATTGTTAAGCTAGCAGGTTGAGAGGGCACCAGGTGGAGGTATGCACAGTGTACTCGATCTGTTATTGTTAAACTAGCAAGTTGAGAGGGCACCAGGTGAAGGTATGCACAGTGTACTCGATCTGTTATTGTTAAACTAGCAAGTTGAGAGGGCACCAGGTGAAGGTATGCACTGGATCTGTTATTGTTAAGCTTGCAGGTTGAGAGGGCAACAGGTGGAGGTTGGCTTCTGTTGACATCCATTTTGAAGTACCTGGTTGAGGTGTGCATTGGAGGTAAATGGAAATTATAGGTGGAGGTGTGATCTTCTCGTGTGCTCGATTATAAAACACATTGCTTGATTTGGCACCTGGTGTTGGTGTACCTGAAAAAGCCACCAGGTGGCACTCCAACTTTTAATTTTTTTTATTTCACTTTGTGTGACTTTTCTTCCAGAAAGGATGACTGCTAGAATTGAGTTATTTTCATGGGGTTTGGAATATCCCCTTACAATGGGAGTGGTGCTACATGATACGTACCATACAGAGAGAATTGGGGGTTCTGCCCATCCTGAACCCCCCCCACCCCCCGGGCTGAATTGTGAAAACCTTCGTGTACATGCTCTGAGTACAACCACCAGTTCCAACTCATTCTGTCCAGCAGTTCAGGAGTGCTTGTGACACACACACACACACACACACACACACACACACACACACACACACACACACACACACACACACACACACACACACACACACACACACACACACACACACACACACAAACACACACACACACACATACACATACACATACACATACACATACACATACACATACACATACACATACACATACACATACACATACACATACACATACACATACACACACACACACCCCTCCAATTGTGGTATGATATATGCACTCTCTTCACAATCCATGAAATCTCAGTTATTCCTTATTAACCTTCAGTTTACATGCATGTTGTCACGTGTTATTTAAATGTCTGCCAGGCAAACATCTCTGGCATTTGGTTAAACTAGTTTGTTCCATTTTTCAAAGAATTTATATAATCCTTAACTAAAATGAGCATGCAGTCATGTTATAATCCGTCAGGATAACACAATATAATCAGTCAGGGTGGTGCTGAGGTATCGTCCACCAGACGGCGGTCTCCTTGGGTTAACCTGAGGTGGTCCCTTCGGGTGGGTGCCTGGAATATCCTATCCCTAAGAGAGGATGATCACCTGTCTCTGTTATCATCCGAGCATTTGGACATCGGTATTGCAGCACTCTCTGAAGTTCGGACACCGGATTGCGGCGAGATCATGGCGGGTGGTTACACCTACTATTAAGCAGATCACTCTGATGGTTACCATGTCCAAGGAGTTGCTGTAGCTGTGTCCAATAAGCTGACTCCAATGATAATTGAGGTATCACCGGTCAACGAGTGCATTATGAGACTGAGGATCCATCACTCCTTAGGTGTCATTTCCTGAGTCTCTGTTTATGGGATTGAGGTGAGTAACCTCACCATGAAGGACACATTCTATGCCATGCTCAAGTCTGTGGTTGATCAGTGCCCCAGGCGAGATACTCTTCTCGTCTTGGGGGATTTCAATGCATCGACTGGAACTGAAAGGGATGGTTATGAGACATGTGTTGGTCCCCATGGGTCAGGAACTATGAACCAGAATAGCACTAAGTTCCTTGACTTTACAAGAAGTCATGGACTTAGGGTGGCTGGTTCATGGTTTCAGCGCCCACAAGCTCATCGCTGGACTTGGTATTCCAACGCTGGCAGTGTGGCAAAGGAGATTGACCATGTCCTCATTGATGGTCGCTGGAGGATGATCCAGAACTGCAGGGTCGACCGGAGTGCTCAGTTCCTCAATACTGACCATCGGCTTGTTGTAGCAACTCTGAAGTTGCAGCTTAAATCCAGGAGAATGGTACCATCCCAGCCAAGGCTGGATGTTGGCAAGCTCAAGGATGAAAGGGTAGCTGAGGAGTTTGCGAACAGGCTGAGTTTGGATTTGTGGGGTCTCGGTGCTTTGGGAGGTCCTGAAGAGTTGTGGATTACCTTCAAGACCATCATCCTTTATGTTGCCGGGAGATGCCTTGGAACTCAGTGAAGGATGACGGAGAATTTTGTCTCAAGGGACACTGGATACCATTGACCAAAGTTGCAGGGCCAGGCTGAATGGCAGAGCTGAGCTGTTCAGGGAGTGGACAAGGGTGGACAAGGGTGGACAAGGAGGCCAATGTGGCCTATATATTATTATATATATATATATTTTTATATACGTCATGACTGGTGTCCTTATCCACACGTGCGGTTTGTGATTTTATCAAGATCCGACGAGAGGGGAAGAAGCTGCTGCCTTTCTGTCAGAAGGATCGCTAAGGGTGGACAAGGAGGCCTATGTGTGAGGAATCTGTGAGGGTGTAGAGCATCACCTGTGGACAGGTGATTCTCGTCCTGCTTTCAGGGGAATTCACACATTGCGTTCATCCAAGCCCATCCCTCGGTGTACTGCAGTTAGAGCAGAGGGTGGTGGGCTATTGACAGAGAAGTCCGAAGTGAAGGCCCTCTGGGCCGGTTACATTGAATGGTTGTACCAGGCTGATCCACCAGCTGTCGAGTTGGACGTCAGGGGTTTTACAATAACTGTTGCTGACCCTCCAATCAACTGTGATCCACCTTCGTTTGTGGAAACACAGGCTGCGATGAACCAGTTGAAATGGGATGAAGCTCCAGGGATCTGTGGCATCCATGTTGAACTTCTCAAGGCTAGTGGAAATGCTGCACTCGTGTGGTTGCATGCAGTTTTGTGATCTGCCTGGAACACAGGCATCATCCCAACTGACTGGAAGAGGGTCTTGTTGTCCCTTGGAAAGGGAAGGGTGATTGCCAAGACTGCACAACTACCAAGGGGTGATGTTGCTCTCAGTGCCGGGCAAAGTTTTTGCTCGGATAATTCTTGAGAGGGTTTGCCACCATCTGCTTGAGCACCAGCGTCCAAAGTAGTCAGGCTTTACACCAAAGAGGTCAACGATTGACCGTATCCTTGCTCTTCGTGTCCTCACCGAACGCAGACGAGAGTTTCGGCAGGGGCTGCTTGCAGCCTGTGTTGATCTCTGTAAAGCATTCGATTCAGTGAATCGGGATGTCCTCTGGAGGATTCTTGGTCTTCGTGGGGTGCCACCAAAACTGATCGATCTGATGTCTCAACTATACTCTGGTACTGAGAGTGCTGTGAGTTGTCATGGTACCATCTCTGACTTATTTCCAGTTGTTACTGGAGTTCGTCAGGTGTGTGTACTGGCACCCACACTTTTCAGCACTTGTATGGACTGGATTTTAGGGAGGATGTCGGAGAGATCAAGCTGTGGTGCATCGTTTGGGAATGTCAAGATCTCTGACCTTGATTTCGCAGATGATGCAGTCGTCTTTGCGGAGACTTTAGACATCCTTTTGGGGGCCCTCGACGTGCTGAATGAGGAGTCTGAGCCACTGGGATTACGGGTTTCTTGGGTCAAAACTAAGATCCCGGCTTTCGATGACATCTTGGATGCTCTAATCTTGTCTGTACCTGTTTGTGGTGAGGATGTTGTGGTCAGGGAGAGATTCACTTACCTTGGCAGTGATATTCATGTCTCTGCTGGCTGTGAGTCAGAGGTCAATAGACGTCTGGGTCGGGCCTGGGGAGTCATGGATTCACTGAATCATGGGGTGTGGAGCTGCCGGTACCTGTGTGGGAGGACGAAATTCCGAGTCTTGAGGTCCTTGGTGCTTCCAGTCTTGCTCTATGGATGTGAGACTTGGACTCTGACCAAGTTTCTGAGATGGAGACTTAATTCCTTTGGTACCAGGTCTCTTTGGAGAATCCTTGGCTATCACTGGTCAGACTTTGTGTCCAAGCAGTGGTTGCTGAGAGACTCAAATGAGATTTGTTTCCTGCATAGTCCGTGAACATCAGCCTCGGCTGTATGGACATGTAGCTCGTTTTCCTGACACTGATCCCGCTCACCAGATTCTTTCAGCGAGGGAGTATCGTGAGTGGAGGAGGCCAATGGGCTGACCATGTGCCTCGTGGTTGCAACAGGTTGATCGGCATCTCAAGGAGATGGGGATGGTCAAACAGAGGCCCCTGGAGTACCGGCGGAAAGTGGACGTAGCGACGCGCTGCTCCAATGCATGCTCCCATAGCTGACCTAACCTGGTACCCAAGCTCAGGTTATGGGCACAACTCCTCCCACCCCTGTAAGGCAATTGTGTGTGTGTGTGTGTGTGTGTGTGTGTGTGTGTGTGTGTGTGTGTGTGTCTATATATTGAAATACATATATATATATATATATATATATATATTTATATGTATCTGTTTAGTTTTTTTCATATATTTACCATACCAGTCAAAGGTTTGGACACACCAACTCATTTAAGGGTTTTTCTTTATTTTTACTCTTTTCTACATTGTAGAATTAATCGTTAAGACATCAAAACTATGAAATAACACATGGACACATAACATATGAATGCCACAGACCCCAGGAGCTTTACCCCATTTCAACCGGTTCACCGCAGTCTGTGCTTCCAAAAACGAAGGTGGACCACAGTTTATTGGAGGGTTAACAATCGGGATAGTAACACCCCTGACATTCAACTCAACAGCTGGTGGATCAGCCTGGTACAACCGCTCAAACTAACCGGCCCAGCGGGCCTTCACTTCGGACACCTCTGTCAAGAGCCGACCACCCTCTGCTCTCACTGCAGTACACTGAGGGATGGGCTTGGAGGAACGCAATGTGTGAATTCCCCTGTAAGCGGGACGAGAATCACTTGACCACAGGTGATGCTCTACACCCTCACAGATTCCTCGCACATAGGCCTCCTTGTCCACCCTCAGTGCACGTACAGTTTTACGCCTCAGCTCCCTGAACAGCTCAGCTCTGCCATTCAGCCTGGCCCTGCGACTCTGGTTAATGGTATCCAGTGTCCCTTGAGAGACAAAATTCTTCTTTGCCCTACGGTGAGTTCCAAGACATCCACCGGAAACATCAAGGACGGTGGTCTGGAAGGCGCTCCACAACTCTTCAGGACCTCCCAAAGCACCCAGACCTCCCAAATCTCTACTCTGCTTGTTCGCAAACTCCTCAGCTACCCTCTCATCCTTGAGCTTGCCAACATCCAGCCGAGGCTGGGATGGTTCCATTATCTTGGATTTAAGGTGCAACTTCAGAGTTGTTACAACAAGCCGGTGGTCAGCATTGAGGAACTGGGCACTCCGGTGGACCCTGCAGTTCTGGATCATCCTCTAGCGACCATCAATGAGGACATGGTCAATCTCCTTTGCCACACCGCCAGCGTTGGAATACCAAGTCCAGCGATGAGCTTGTGGACGCTGAAACCATGAACCGGCCACCCGAAGTCCATGACTTCTTGCAACGTCAAGGAACTTAGTGCTATTCTGATTCATAGTTCCTGACCCATGGGGACCAACACACATCTCATAACCATCCCTATCAGTTCCAGTCGATGCATTGAAATCCCCCAAGACTAGAAGTGTATCTTGTCTGGGGCACTGATCAACCACAGACTTGAGCGTGGCGTAGAATGTGTCCTTCACGGTGAGGTCACTTGCCTCAGTCGGAGCATAAACCAGGGAAATGACACCTAAGGAGTGACGAATCCTTAGTCTCATGATACGCTCGTTGACTGGTGTTACCTCAGTTATCATTGGGGTCAGCTTATTGGACATGGCTTCAGCAACGCCTTGGGAATGGTAGCCATCAGAGTGACCAGACCAATAGTAGGTGTAACCACCCACCATGATCTCGCCGCAATCCGGTCTCTGAACCTCAGAGAGTGCTGCAATACCAATGTCCAAACACTTGAGCTCAGATGATAACAGAGACAGGTGATCATCCTCTCTTGGGGATAGGACATTCCAAGCCCTCATCTGAAGAGACCGCCTCAGGTTAACCCAAGACCGCTGTCTGGTGGATGACACCTCAGCACCACTCCGACCCACTCTTCCGCAATCTGACCCAGGGATGTTACCCCATGGTTTCCCTCCTATCATCAAAGATTGGGGGTCCCGAAGGCTTTGCCCAATCCCGTCATCCGGTGGGTTCCCCTTGGAAGGGAAGCTGCACAGGAGGTACTCCCATGGAGTGGGTTTTCAGATTTCTTTCCATTTTTGTATTTTTGCGGAATGAAGGGTTTTACGGTGGCCAGAATGCAAATCCTGCCACCAACCTCCTAATAAGTAACCCAACTGCAGGAGGACGTCCGCACACAGTTGGGCACTAGGTATGGATGGCCGTTGGCTCACAAGGAGCTCTTCTGTCCTTTGACAAGTTTTGTTTTTAATCCTGCTGGGTGTCCATATCCAAACACCCTCCTCACCAGAAAACCTGGCGGGGGAGACGGTTTAGTCGCCGACAACCTCACCATGGAACAGGTTATTACAGGTTTACATGGTACCTGTAGCAAGTCACAGATATAATCTGGCCTGACCTGACCTCTAATGTCGAGGTGAATTCTTTGCTTTTTTGGGGGAGGTGGTTTTGCGGTCTCAAAATTTTGATTGATAATTCAAGATCTCCAACAGTAAATAATATACTTGTGTTTTGGATGTAATCACGAGGCAGTGCCAGAACATGGCTTGGCCCTCAGGCAATGGCAGCACCATGTGGATATGCGTCTCCACCCAAACCAGATCATGTCGCTTGTGGCAATGGCTACATCAATCACAACCATAGTATCTGTTCTGACTAGTCAGTTTAATTGTTTGGTATGAAACTCGAAGTCGTACGACTTGTGAAGGCTGATTTGTGGTTTCTAGGAATGCCAGTGGTTGGAAGCATTTTGTGCAAACCAGAATGTGAGTTTGGTATAACTTTACAAGATGGAGCAAGATTCTGTGAGTGCACCTGAGGATGAAGAGCCAGCCATATTGCGGAGTTGATGTTGCATGGATGCTCATGCATTGGCGAATCACGCACACGGTTCTTCGTACATGTCAGCACGCCGACATCGCAGCCGCCTCGTCAACGAGGCCTGCTGCTATTTAAACCCTTTTCTCATACATGTGCAGCGCTTTCTTTATCTGCCGTGAAATGTCGAGGAGTCGACGACTGAGGTCCGCTCGACCACCCCTCACCCCTTATGGCGGTCATGCGCCGCGATGATTTGAGCGATGGTGGTTAATTTGCTGTACTAACCCTCCCCTAGTCTGACCACTCCACGGACATTCGCATTCCATAGCTTAGCAGGTCTGTGCAATAGTCCAAAGCCGTGTGCGTGCGTGCGTGCGTGCGTGCGTGCGTGCGTGCGTGCGCCAAGTGGGCATATGTAAATTTCTTAATTCATGTCGTCTGTTATTCGTTCGCCTTTCTGCACTCATTGCTCTCGTGTGGCGTTCCCTTTCACAGCACCTCGGTGCTGACGGTACTTTTTTAAGGTCACGTTTCCCCCGCTGCATTTCATTTTGCAGTTTAAATGGCTTTTCAATTGATGACACGGACGTGATTGTGATGCGCTCAGGCATCAGGTAAACGTGTCAATTTGGTATAAAGTGAAGACTGTCATCAATGGCGCGCTGTTTGGGGCGTAAAGCAGATGCTAAATGAGTTGAAGCTCTTTCATGAGAATTTGATTTTGTGTTTAATCCTTAACTTCATCCTTAACATTTACAAGTACATGCCAGCAGATGGGAAAACCAGCTCGCCACGCCATTCATAAAACACGCATACTCTATGATGCATCACCCCTCCTGTGCAGCACCAGGGAGGATTTGTCATCAAATCTGATTCCATTTGGGAATGAACCTTGAACCTTGAACCCAGACCAGATGCATCAGAGTTGAGCGTGCCTCTCACGAGTTATCGTACCCAACTCTTAACTATAGCTGATGGATTATTACTCAAACAGAAGATCCCAACTTCCCCGAGCCTGGACCGTTTATTAAAAACAAATGAGCCAATTAAATGGTTTCGTTCTTTATTAACCGCTTTGGAAGCATCCCACGCATTCGTTTGCTTTCGTTGGAATTTATTTTTTTTTGGAAAATGACATTCGGGAAACTTTAGTTTGTCTTGTATCTTGCACGTCGTCCTTCACCACTGTGTGTAATACTCCGACCCGGCACGACCTGCATATTTAAGGGGTCACGAGGTCATTTTGTTGATCAAAAAAGATAATTTTTTCATTTTTCTTTCATTTTGATCATTTTCATTTTGTTGATCGAGGTCAAAAAAGATCGTCCGTCATTCATAGCAAGCCTTCCACTCTGTCCACCTGAGGCGACCTCACTCCTTTGATTGATGAATGATTGACCAGCAATTTGGCAAAGTCCAAACTTGAATTTATGCAAAAGTTTAAATGCACAGTGGACAACAAAGCAAAGGGTGACTGCTTCTTCTGCATCCCCCCCCCCGCTCTCTGCCCCCTATCTCGTCCAATCATGAGTATCCCCAAAAGCTCCTCACTCGAGGAAACAACTCGTAAGTAGAAGATGGTTATACCAGGGTGTGTTCAAAAGTAATCCCCCCTCCTCTTTTTCTCCAAACCAGGCAAACGTATTCAAATGAAACAAATACAGATACTAACTAACATCTGTCTTCATTCCGCCATGATTTATTTCTCAACATAATCACCACTGCCGTTCACACATTTCTATCAATGTTGGTGGAGTTTATTGATGACATCACAATGGAATTGTGCGTCGTGCTGACTTAACTGGTGCTTCACGGCGGACTTGAGATCATTGTCGGAAGGAAAATGATCTCCAGGAAGGTTATCCTGAGGTTTGGGAAAGAGATGAAAATCTGATGGAGCCAAGTTGGAGTTGGTGATCCTTTGTGACGGTACCCACTGACCGTCTCTTACTCTCAGGATCGTAATGAGGTACTCAGCTATCATCTCAATTCATCTAATCTCCATTCAGTCATCCCAACTCTCATCTCCCTTCAATCATCCCAACTCTCATCTCCATTCAGTCATCCCAACTCTCATCTCCCTTCAATCATCCCAACTCTCATCTCCATTCAGTCATCCCAACTCTCATCTCCATTCAGTCATCCCAACTCTCATCTCCATTCAGTCATCCCAACTCTCATCTCCCTTCAGTCATCCCAACTCTCATCTCCATTCAGTCATCCCAACTCTCATCTCCAGCACTTCATGCTTCACAGCACTGACGATGTCATGCAAGCTTCATGCTTCAGCTATCTTGATTTGCGTAGCAATGAGCCATGTAGTGTCAATCAGGAAACGTCACATCCGGTGGTGGGAAGGACTAATGTGTGGACTTTGCTTTGTTTCATTTAAATGTCTTTACCTATTTTGGAGAAAAAGAATAGGAGGGATGACTTTTCAACATGCCCTCGAAGAGGAGTAATCACTTGGTGGTAGAAAATTTGAAATATCGCAAAAAGAACGGACTTTTCTGAAACTTTTTATCTTGCACTCATCGACACACACACACACGCACACGCACACGCACACGCACACGCACACGCACACGCACACGCACACGCACACGCACACGCACACGCACACGCACACGCACACACACACACACACACACCAGTACCAGATGTGGAGACTCCAAACAATTTATGCTCAGACTTGGTTCCTCGTTGGCTCGAGGGACAACTACAGCCATCTAGTACGTTATGGCTACGAGGCAGTGAAAGAATGTGAGAGTTCCGACAAATCTGAAGTGTTTGCACAAACTCCTCTTTTTTTTTTCCAAAGTACAGGAGTTTGTGTGTGTATAAATGTGGATTCAAGAATACGTTCATGTGCCACGCTTCGTGCACGCGTCACAATCTGAAAGCGCTTGATGAAAAATGTGACCTGAAACCATACGTACCACTCGTACAATGTTCCCACCTGTCCAGAAAGATGTACTCCCTCCCACAAAATTCAACAATGTTTGTGAATTTCAGTGCCGTTGTGATGTCAGGTTCGTAGGTCGTACATCCCAAAGATTGCAAGTCGCAATCGAGCAGCACATTCCGTTGGCGATTCGTAACAACCGAGATGCAGGCTGCACACAACCGGCACGCGCATACAAGAGCCCAACTCACAAGCTTCCAAGTCAAAACAGAGATTTTCTGCTTTGCTGAGCGTTTGCTGAACAATCCTGAATGTGCAGACTACCATGCCGAGTGGTTTCAGATTGTGGCTCGTGCACGTGGCATCGCATATTTATACACACACAATCTCCTGCACCTGCCACAACTTCCCCGAGTCCATGCGATCTTTACACAGGCTGTATGTAATATTACACAGGCTGTATTACACCGCGCTGCCTTGTGTTGCATACGATCGAAGATGCAGAAGCACATGGTTAACCATTTTCCAATTATTTATTGGACTGTGCTTGGTGTCGAACTCGAGCAGCCTTTTCACATCGTAATTCTCAAGTTAATTGTTGAGCAAACCTTCAGTAATCCTCATTCGGTGGTGTACCGTGGTGCACTCCAATATCATGCCTCCTTCCATCCACATGCACGACTTCTTCACAAAACCGAGGAGATCCCGGCAGTGTGGACTTGCTTTTATCTGACTGTGGTGATACTTTATGGCTGTGTTCCTCCATTCTCATAAACGTGATGGGACAACCGGTGTGATATCGACTCCGGGATGCTTTTCAGCACTCGGAGCACCAATGGTAGCTTTTTAACTGTGCCTGCAACTACCGTTAAAATGGCAGTGTCGATCTTTGGTTTCTAACCGCGTGTGTTCAATCGGCATCGCTTCGAGAAAACGTTTTTATCGTCATGAAATTTTGTCGATGCCAGCCTTCACCAACTGGACTGCTTGATGTTGTGACCTGATGATGCTCTCAGTCGTTAGGTGATGCTGCCGTCCTCCAACTGGTGCACTCGAGTTGACAAGATTCCCGGAGGATGCTGTGAGCCTGATTGTCGTGCGTCGGTGTGCCCCCTTCGTAGGGTGAACCCCAAGAAGCTGCTCGATGTGCAGAGCAGCCTGGAGGAATTTTTGGTTCAAGACACAGGGCTCAAGGAGAGAGCACAGCGGGTGACGCTTGGGTGGTGAATGGGTAGATGGAATTAGTTCTGTTCGGGGTTGTAGGTTATCAAGTTTTAAAATGAAAAGTCAAGTTTGTGTATAATGGCCATCTTTTTATTAATTTGTTAATTGATTAATTACATGTAACCCAAATGCGGTGGAATTTTATTCCAACTTTCCTTTACGACAACTTTTCGCCAAACTTCTTTCCCTCCTATTCGCACATCCCTACATATATCTCTATCTCCCTCTCTCCCTCTCTCCCTCTCTCCCTCTCTCCCTCTCTCCCTCTCTCCCTCTCTCCCTCTTTCTCATCAACCTCCCTCCTCTTCCTTTTCTGAACTTGAATTCCTCATTTTAGCACCTCATCTGCAAGCATATTCCTACTATTGATTTGCAATTGGTCACTGGCTTTGACACCAAGTTTTTATTCCGGACCTCAGCATGAAAAAGCTACACATATCGAACAAACGGTTTCAAATGGAGCACCTCACCACCATTAGAGCATTTACGTTGGATCAGATGCGCCAATAAATGGGAATTGTTGCTCCCAGCTTGCCGGCTCGATGACAGAAGACGCCATTTACATTTTTGCCACCTACATCCCTACCCTGTTTAGAATCCCGTGCGGCATGGGCAGCTTGCTAGTGAAATCAATATAAGGGCCTGGAGTGCAGGCTAACACAACTCCTGTTAATTAATGAATTAACGAGTGAGTGTGACGATGCTACTTGGAGACATACGTAGCTAAAAAGATGACTTCACTGAATCGTTTTTTTGTTTTTCCTTGTGTTTTATCAGTGTTTCAGCTCTTACATTCGTGCGATATTCCTCATGAGGAACAAAGAGGTGTTTGATGTGAAAAAGCTTCCCTTGGATCAGTATGCTTTGTGAGTACGCTGCTGTTTACGCCTCGTGCCTGCGGGCTCATGAAGGATGGCTTTGGCGGTTGGGAGGGAGTTGAATCGATGGGGTTCCCTGGAAGATATCCTCGCGTGATTAAAGGATGCCGGCGACTTTCAACCGATTTAGTGACGAGTGAAAACCCATGCACGTGATCCACGAGGGTGGTTCAAGGTTGACACTCGCGTTATTGTGGACCTTATTGTAGACCATGCAGAGATAATGAATTGACGAAATTTTGTGCATTGGAATTTATACACCGAGCAAGTCAGATCGATGCTGGTCAAAGCATTCTGGGTGAAAGCAAGATGGCAGCCACGTTGTCACCCGTGCTGTTAAAGGTGTATATCATCCTGTTGCTTGTGAAGGAGAGCATCAAACGAACCGAAATTCGCAGGAGACCTTCTGCGCAAGTTGGTGATCCACATATTTCATGCAGTTGTTTAAATAGTGCATTTAGTTTGAAAATGGCCGTGAATTTGGGAGCGATCGTGAGCATTCTCACATGCAACGAACTGCCATCGCTCAAGCAAACAGGAAGCATGTTGACCAGATCGTCCTGGTGAATTACTGGATTACTTTCCGTGAAATTTCACCATTTGGTGTTTGTGGAAGGATGGAAGCGATTCCTTCACTTTCACTTGCAGTTCAATAAGGTTAATACAGCGTGGGTCCCAAAGTACGTGGCATCTGGTCAAAAGGCAACTCTTGTTGCCATCGGTTGTTATGGAGCTCCTGGGACATGACCAGAGGAGGGAGAATATTCTTGAACCTGCGAGTTCGTGGAAAACCTTACCCCCGTGCACTCTTGAGAAAAAGGGCACGGGAAGGGTCTTTTAAACTCTTGCCTTGCGTTTCTGAGCACGATCGCTCGTTCGTAGCACGAGCACGTTTCTGATCATGTAACTGATCACGATCCACAATTTTGGCTGCATATCAATATTCGAC
>NC_140975.1:5322600-5342600 GCF_056783735.1 Eptatretus burgeri
TTCTCCTTCTCCTTCACATCTTTCTTTTATTTGAGCTGACCCACTCTCACCATTGCCTTCACGATTTCTTCCTACAACCTTCCATCCTCTAATCTTCAAAAATCCATCAAAAAATAATCATTTCTCTTGTATCCTTCTGAACTATACACCTCCTGAAACCATGTGTCTCTCTCTCCCCTCTTCCTGATACTTTTTTATCGATCCATCAGCTTCACTCTGCGTTTACCGTTCCAAATTCACCATACACCTCCACAATTTTACTTCAACCTTCCCTTTTCCGAATCTTCGGCAATCCTTATGTTAAAAAAATAATAATAAATAAATTCACTTTTACCAATACACCTCCCGTAACCACGTGATCTGTTTCCACCCCCTGCGTTTACTGATCCAAATTCACCATTCACCTCACGATCTTTTCTTCAACCTTTCCTTTACCTCATCTTGTACAATCTCTATCAAAGAAATGAATAAATAAATAAATAATAATAAAAACGATCTCTTATAATGCTTCATCTTTCTCTTTCACACATGTGGTTCTCATTACTGCATCATAATTCACTACTATTTTTCTTCTATTTAAACAGACTACTCTCAATTCGACCTCTCCTTCATACCTTGTCTGAAAAATCCAACTGTTCCAGCATTTCTTCTCTCCATTCTCTTAATTCGCCTTTATTACATCTATCAAGAAACGTCTTTAATCGCATTTCTGACCTTAAATTTAAAAAAATCCCCAGTTTGCAATGAATGCTCGCTTTCCATCAACCATTCCTTTTTTTTTTTCCAACTTCAGTGCCAACTCACCGCTCTCACCCCTCACTCTCAAAGCAACCATCCCACTCTTCTCCCTCCAAGCCTCCCTCTCACCTCTCTCAAAAACTCCCCCCTCACCTTTCTCCCTCAACTCTCTCCACTCACCCTTCTCCCACCATTCACCACCTCACTCACCCTTCTATAAGTTGCCCCCCTCTCATCCACAAAGCTGCCTCCTTCCACTGCCCTCTCACCTCCATCTCATCACTCCACCTCCTCAAATCCTCAACTACCTTCTACCCCCTCTCTTATTACTCCCCACTGTACCTCCACCCAGCACCACAGAGCCTTTTCTCCTCCTCATCCGGCCCCCTCCTCAAGCTCTTCTCCAACCCCCTACATTATTTTAACAACTATCCTCACCTCCCCCCCTCCTCCCCTGTCCTACCCTCCCCTCCCCTCCCATCCCCTGTACCCAAAGCCTCCTCCCTCCCTCTTCATTAACAGTGTGGACCTCAAATATCCAGGGCCTTTGCTCAAACTTTTCAGATCTTCCCATACCAGTTGCCACTGACAAACCAGACATAATCTGCCTGACAGAAACTTTCCTCCCTCAAGACATCTCTGACTCCCAAGTATCTCTCCTTGGTTACTTCCTCCTTCGGTATGACAGACCTGAGCCTCGTCCTGGGGAGGAGTTGCTCTCTTCATGAAAGACTCTATTCCTCACTCTCCATGCACTGCCCTCACTCCCCCACACCCCCAGGAATACCTCTGGCTCCAGCTTCCCCTCCACTCCCACCTCATGTTTATATGTGTACTGTATCGTCCACCAAACAGTGATGACTCCATCTACACCTCACTATCTGAAAACATGGACCAACTTCTATCTTCTCATCCAAACTCTCTCTTCCTCATATGTGGCGACTTCAATTGTCATCACGCCAGTTGGCTCGGTGTGGGTACCTCTCTCACCTGTCATGGCACTTCTCTCTCCTCTCTGTCACATTTCTTTCCACATCTCCCTTTATTGCATTTCTCTCCAGGTGAAGAGTTTGATATCGACAAAAGAATTGAAACGTTTTGTGATGCGTTCGCTGCAAAACAAGAGCATTGCAACCGGACACTGACAAGTTGGAAATCTTCACCTGTTCCGAGTTTGCACCAGGAGGTAGGTGAGATTGTTACCTCTGCCACCGAAGGTGAAGGAGGTTATGTTTTCACCTCCTCTTTGTCTGTCTGTCTGTTTGTGTGCAGGATACCTCAAAAAGTTGTGGACGGATCCGGATGAAATTTGGTGGGCAGGTTGGGTGTGTGACGACTAATTGATTAGATTTTGGTGACGATCCGGATCCGACTTGTAGAATTTTATAACTGATTCTTCACCATTGAGAGTTTGGGCTCAAAAACGATATATAGCACGATATCTCAAAAATGTATCTGGCCCGATAAGTTCTCGTGGATCGGGCTTTGTGCAGCGGAGGTATGTGCTCCACCGATTGCCATTCCAGTTTGTATATATATATATATCACCATTGCTGCTCTGCCTTGTTCATCTTACTTATGGCATTTACAGATAACTCAACACTGCACCCTCCAATTGTAGACATGGGATGTCAAAATGGGATGGTGGCTGCATCTGCATGTTTTTGATGATGTCACATCCTGTTTGTGCCTGCCAGGAGGAAGGGGAAGATGGTGAATTGTCACGGGAAGAGCCACTCTCTGATGGCAAAGCCGGAGGCTGCCATCTCGATGATGAAAGCTCAGATGATGACGATTTGAGCCTTTTTACTGTTAAACAGCTCGACATGTTTGGAGCAAGGACGGCTGTTAATAAGCAGCACCAAGAAGAAGAAGAGGTGAGTTTTAAGTGTGCTTCTATTTCCTTTTAAGTTTGTTTTGTTAAATATGTATCGGGTGCTATTTATTTTAATTTTATTTCAACAAGTACTTTTCAATTAAATATATTTTGTGATGTTGATTTTTTATTTTTTTTTTAAATTAGAGTTACAACCCATACATTTGTCGTCATGTCGAGTGTCTGAACTATCTTTACCAATTTGGGAGGTTTGTGTTCCCAAAGATTGTTCCTGACATTAAACAAAAAAAAAAATGGGGTCAAACGGAGTGTTCAGGCGTTGGATTGGGTGGGGAGTTGCCTCCCAAAATAGGTCTTTGTTCTCTTCTCAGAAACTACAACAATTTCAATGAAACTTCACCTCAACCTTCATCACCCGTGATGTACCAATGTTTGTCAACACCATTAAAAAAATCGGGGTCTCGGGGAGGTCTGCCGGGGGGGGGGGGGAGGGGGACACAAGATTTGGAAGCAAACACAGAATTGAGACATTCGTCGTCCTCATGAACAAAGTCTGCTGTGGTGACATTTGAAGTGAGGGAAGGGATGGAAGGGGAGCATACACCAGAGACAGACTTGACAAGGCACCGTCAGGTTTAATGAGGAGTAAGACAACTTTGAAAGTTCATGATTCAGATTGGACAGATATTGTTTTCTGGCTCTCCTGAGGGTAGACAGACAGACAGACACACACACACACACACACACACACACACACACACACACACACACACACACACACACACACACACACACACACACACACACACACACACACACACACACACACACACACACACACACACACACACACACACACACACACACACACACGTTGAGGGCTTTGTGGAATGACCTGATGTTGCTTTTGGTCAGATTTGCCATCCAGGAGGAGAATGCAGGACTGAATGATTAAAAGTTGGTCCACGTGGTCTGTGAGAGAGATGTTGATGGCGTTGTCACTGTTTGGAGGCGTCACCACATTATTGTTCCATGGGTGGGAAGAAGGGTCGGATAATTGAAGACGAGATGGCATGAATCTGTGCATGAGACAGAGCAGGTTTCTGCGGAAGAATTCCCAGGCTGAGTTAACATCAGGGGCAGTAGATACGGGAGACCAGTCCTGAAGAGAGATGGCTGCTTGCAGTCCCTGCCGATCTGCTTGAGTGAAATTCGACACTCGCCGGCATTGAGGCAGCTCTCTGAGAATAGCCAGAGAGATGTTGACTCTCACAAGCGTATGATCAGATGAACCAATTGGAGAAGAGCAAGAGCATGAGACATTTATGGGAAAGTTGGTCATCACCAAGTCCAGAAGGGAGGATTTTCCATTGGGAGAAATCTGGATGGGAAAGTTCACAGGTTGAGTCAGTCCCATGGAGTCAAAGAAGTACTTTACTGAAGTGCCATGGCTGGTGAGAGGGGGAGCAATGCCCAGTCAAGTTACATGGTGACAAATGAAATCACCACATATGAGGAAGAAAGAGTTGGGATGAGTGGTTTAAAGTTTGTCCGTGTTATGAGGGGGAGAGAGAGAGAGAGAGATGGAGAGAGAGATGGAGAGAGAGATGGAGAGAGAGATGGAGAGAGAGATGGAGAGAGAGATGGAGAGAGAGATGGAGAGAGAGATGGAGAGAGAGATGGAGAGAGATATGGAGAGAGATATGGAGAGAGATATGGAGAGAGATATGGAGAGAGATATGGAGAGAGATATGGAGAGAGATATGGAGAGAGATATGGAGAGAGATATGGAGAGATGGAGAGATGGAGAGAGAGAGAGAGATGGAGAGAGAGATGGAGTCATCACTGTGAAGATGAAGGTACCACACACAGATGAAAAGAGGTGGGAGTGGAGGGGAAGTCACAGCTGCCAGTACTTCTGTGTTTTGGGAGGTGAAAGTGCAGTCCACTGAGAGTGAAAAATGGACTTCTTGATGTACACTGTATCCCCGCAGCCAGGATGGGGTTCTGAGTTGATCAACCTGGAGAAGACGATAACCAGGGAGAGATACTAAGGAGTTGGGGAGGGTCTGTCGCAAGAAGGATTCTGTGAAACAGATGAAGTCTGGTTTATCGGCAGCAGCCTGTATTGAGATTGGAGCGGAGGCTTCGGATGTTTTGAGGTCCACACATTTTGGGACAGTAGAGGAGGAGTTCCTGGAAGGGTGCAGGAATGTGGAAAGGATCAAGGAGAGGGAGCATGTTGCAGGGCTGGGGCGAAGCTGAGGGGTGGGGCTAGGGTGAACGAGGGGGAAGCAGGTTGGGGGTAAAGGGGGCGAGAGAGGGTGCTGATATGGAGGGGCTTGACATCATGAATGGACGTATCAATGTTTGAGAAGGAAATCTTTTTTTGTTTGGTGAATTCCAACTGTTCCACTGGCTCTGCCATATGAGTAGAATGGTATACGTACAGACAAACTCGGACAACAGGCCATCTTTTTTATTACCATCGCCAGAGGAGCGGGTATTGCATTTGGGTCCATTTGTTTGTTTGGCCGCACAGAACACGTGTATGTGTAGGAATTAGATTAGAACTTTAATACCCCTAAAATCCTTTCAACCCTTTGCAACCCCAAGACCAATTGAGACCAATTAAAACCATGAAGACCCACAAAGACCCCGAACACCTAAATGACCCAAGATAACCCCAAAAGACCACGAGAACCCAAAAGACCCCTAAGACCTTATAAGACCCTTTATATCCTCTTAGAACCTTTATAACCCTGAAGACACAGAGTCCTTTCTACCCTTTTGACCTTAAGACCCCCTTCGACCTTTTAAGACCCTTTAGGCCATTTTGACACTTTTGACATTTTCAGACCTTTCGGCCTTTCGACCTTCAGACCGTTTGACCTTTAGAACTTTTCACACCTCTGACCTTTACACATTTACAATTGGACCATTTAGACCTTTCATTTTCAATCAATCAATGATCTTTCTTTGAGTACATCCTTCCATTTATTTGCCAAACAAAGCAAGTCGTGGCGAGGGTCTGCAATCTCTAATTGCTCTTTCTTGTTGTTCCTGTGTAGTTTTCATGTTTCATTGCTCATTGATTTTTAAGTTATCTCTCCATATTGTTTCCTTGACAAGTTTGTCAATCATTCTCCCATTTAGTCTCATAGTAATGAGTATCAATAATGAACCCTGGTATCCCAAACTGTGTGGCTTTCTCACATCCGTGGGCTCCGTTCCAAACTAACAAGTATCTCACTCTCATTCAGTACACTCCTCAATATCTCAAACATGCTCTTTTTTTACTCTCATCACACCTCCTCCTCTTTCCCCCCCCCCCGCATAATCTTGTTCCTCCCCCCACCCACTCACTGCTTTACCATACCTCTACACAGTCTCCTCCTTCCCCTTTCCCCACCCCACCCTTCTCCCTCCTTCTCCATGACCATGCCTGCTCTCGTCGTCTCCACTCCCTCGCAGAGTTTCCCTCTCATCCCTCCATCTCAATTCAGCCACCTTCTCCCTCTTCAAGACAAACATCACTCTCTTTCCCCCCCCCCCCCCAAACTTCCCCCTCACCTTTCTCAAAAGCTCCCCCCACACCCTTTCTCCCTCAATTCTCCCTCCTCACCCTTCTCCCTCAATTCTCCCTCCTCATCCTTCTCCCTCCTCACCCTTCCCCCTCAATTCTCCCCTAACCCTTCTCCTCCAAGTCTCCCCCCTCACCCCTCCCCTTCAAATCTATCCCCTCACCCCTTCCTTTCTAATCTTCCCCATCACTCCCCCTTCTCACAGCTGCCTCCCCCTCTTCCCACATCTTCAATTTTGGTTCCTCCCACCGCCCGCTCCCATATTCACAATAACACGACCCAGTCTCATCCTTCTCCTCTCCCCACCTCCCCCTTCTTCCTCCCTCCTCATGGCCGTGTCTGTTCTCATCATCTTCCTCTTCCTCCAAGCTTCCCTCTCACCCTTCTCAAAAGCTCCCCCCTGACCCTTCTCCCTCAATTCTCCCCCTTTGCCCCTCCCTTTCAAATCTCCCCCCTGTCCCCCTTTTCACAGCTGCCCTCCCCCATATCCACAAAGCTGCCTCCTTCCCCCACCCTCTCTCTTCGATCTCGTTCCTCCACCTCCTCCAATCTCCTACCTCCCTTTCCCACCTCTCATTACTCCCCACTGCAACTCATCCAATCACCACCGAGCCCTTTGACTTCCTCCCCATCCGACCCTCTCCCCGAGCTCTTCTACAAACTTCTACACACTGTCAACTCTCACTCCCTCCACCTCTCCTCCCTTGTCCTCCCCTCCCTCCCCTCCCTCTTCCTTAACAGTGTGGATCTCAAACATCTGAGGCCTTCGCTCTAACCTTACTGATCTCTCCGCATAGGTTGCCACTGACAAACCAGACATAATCAGCTTAACAGAAACTTTCCTCCTTCAAGACATCTCTGACTCCTTAGTTTCTCTCCCTGGTTACTTCCTCCTCCGGAATGACAGACCTGAGCCTCGTCCTGTTGGCGGAGTTGCTCTCTTCATCAAAAACTTTATTCCTCATGCTCCAGGCACTGCCCTCACTCCCCCACACCCCCAGGTATACCTTTGGCTACGGCTTCCCCTCAACCCCCACCTCATGTTTATATGTCTACTGTACCGTCCACCAAACAGTGATGACTCCATTTACATCTCGCTCGCCGAAAACATGGACCAACTTCGATCTACTCATCCAAACTCTCTCATCCTCATATGCGGCGACTTCAGTTGTCATCATGCCAGTTGGCTAGGTGTGGTTACCTCTCTCTCACCTGAAACAATCTGTCAGCTTCATGACCTGGATCTCAGCCAACGGAACTCCATCTCTTCTGGATTTGGTTTTTACCAATTTCCGAGAAAATGTCTGCTGTTATTTTGCTCCATTCGGTTCATCTGACCGTACGCTTGTTAAAGTGGACATCTCTCTGGCTGTTATTGGAGAATCATCCCTCAGACCGGCTCGCAGCAGCTTCTTCCCTCTCTGCAGATCTGGATAAAATCACAAACTGGTCCAACACGTGGAACATGTCTTTCAATCCGGACAAATCTCACACTCTCACGATGTCTGTCCGAAAGGACTGTCTGGAAAATCCCCCCCATCCACTTTCTCAACAATCCTCTTGAAGAATTCCTTTCTTTCAAGCTTCTGGGTCTCACTATCTTCCATGATCTTTCCTGGGAAAGCCACATTTCCAACCTGGCCTCCAAAGCCAGTCACCGACTGGGAATCCTCCGTCGTGCAAAGTCCTTCCTCGGCCCACCTGAGCTCTTGACCACTTACAAAGCTTTCGTCCACAGCCTGATGGAGTACTGCTCTCCCCTCTGGGCTGGTGATCCGTCCTCTCACCTTTCCTGGCTTCATGTTTTGGAAACCAAGGCATTTCGGATCATTGGCATCTCCCGTGATGAGGCTGAGTCTTTAGGCCTCCCTCTCTCTCACTGCAGGCTGGTTGTTGGTCTGTCTGTCTTGTACCATCTCTTCTCTGTCTGAGATATGTCCGCCCCCCCCCCCCATATTTCCGCAGGGTGCCCAAGGTCTGCCAGCAAGCCCCTTCTGGTGAAACTCCCAAAATCAAGAATCACTGCTCACCTTCACTCTTTCATTCCTCTGTTTTTTCCCACCTTTGGAACAAACTCCCACACTCTCTTCAATCCCACTCCTCCCTATAGGTCTTCAAAACAGCTGTTCATCACCATCTCTTATCGTCCTCTATCCAAAACCATGATCTTTTTCGACCCCCATTAATCCACCCCAAACCCACCTCCTTCAAATTCCCTGTCGTGTCCATCTTGTTTACCGTGTACCCCGTCCCATCCCTCTCCCCTTCCACACAACTCCTATTGTCTCTGTTCCCCACTGTTTTGTGCTTCCCTCTCCCGTCCCTCTTGTCTCCTGCTCCCCTTGTTGGACGTTCTGTGCATTATCTCTTATACGAGCCTCGACATAAAAACACCATGCTCCATGATGCGTTGCCTGCTGGCATTGCACGAAAGCAGCAGTTTCTTTCTTCTATTCCTTGATGCCTTTATTAACAGTTATTAGTTGAAGTACGTGAGGGTGTTGTCCTTCAATCCTCAATCTGGTTAAGCACGGTCCACAGTGACTCGCATTGTTACGGATGATGAAATAAATACTGGCTGCTAATCATACCGCAGACGTATTATATTTAAAGTTCAATTGTCGACAAGACTCTTCAAATGATTTTTCCAGACATCCGACAACGGAGCCATCAACCCAGATTTTCTGTTTTCTCCGTACTTACCAAGCTGCGCCTTTGCCCGGGGTGCTTAGGTCGCCTCGTACGTTCAGAGCCCCATTACTTACGAGCATTCACCTTTACGCCCACTCGGCTCTGCGTTAAATGATTGATGGGTCTCTGCTTTGCTCTGGTTCCATTGTCAGTGAAATAGGAAAGTCCATCTGGACATGTTTTTTTTTTTTTTTGAGAAATCTACAAGGAGGCAACACTGGGATGCAAAAATGCCGCATGCTATGCTTTGGACATTTTGGGAAAAAGGGCTGTTGAGAAACGATTGAGATGAATCTCTTACTTTGCTTCGGGTCACACTGAGAAACAAGACAATGTATTTAACAATGTGGAACCTCTCTGGGATGTATAGGGGGCTGGTGAGATACACTGGAGGTATGCACACTCACCTTTGGGCTATTTCACCTGGGTTCGAGACCATGTTCTTGCAGTGCACCTCGGATCATGGGTCGGACAAAACGGCTTGAAATCTGACCAAGGCCGCCCGGGCGCGCTATTTGAACCCGTATCCTTGCAAGACACAGATCATGAGTTAGACTAAGCCGACTCCAAAGCTAAGGCTGCGGTTGCACTGGTCGAGCCCTTGGTCTCAGTTATGCTGCAAGGTTTGATAGAAATGCTGTGAATGTCATCTTGCGACGCAAGTTGCTGTGGTCAGAGATGCCGCACAGACTCTGCACAGGTTACACTCATTATGGATAAATTGGATGACTTTGTTCCAATTTTATTATCGAACAGGGCTGACCAGACGGCCGAGAGGTTGGCACATTCGCCTCGAAGCTGTCTAGCCTGGGTTTGAATCCAGGCCGAGCTATAAACTGTCATCCTGGTGTGTCACAGGTCGGGTGATTCATCAGTTCGTGTGCCGTCCCTTGGACGGACGTTAAATGGGCGTCCCGTTTGCAAGCATTAGTTGGTGGACATTAAAGATCCTGTGATGTCCTTCACAAAGATTTGGCGAGCTATCGCCGGCACCCTGAAAATTCCAACCATAACCAGCAGTGGGCATTGCATCAGCGGCACAGCTGTGCCCTCATCCAATGATGCAACCACTTCGCCTTGTGCTGCATACGAATGAAGAAAGAAAGAATGATCAAACAAAAACCCACCACGTATCACAAGGATATATCGTTAGATCAAGGAATGAAGTATCTGTGTTAAAGTACATCTGTGTGTATGTTTGTACACACACACACACACACACACACACACACACACACACACACACACACACACACACACACACACACACACACACACACACACACACACACACACACACACACACACACACACACTTTCCCGACCCCATGGATCATCAGCTGGGTACCGTTCTTCCTCGAGGTTTCGATCCTTTCAGCCCAGAACCTCTCCAAACAGCGGATCCACAACCCCGGTCGCAGGTCCACCCACGTCAGTAGATTACTCAACATTAGTTGTGTCCATGCAGTCAGTCAGTAACACCCACGCCCATTACAGTGGGAAACAGGAAAGTTTGGACACACGGTATTGCAAACAGATTTTCCTTTTTTAATGCGAACTCGCATGATTGTGTATTTAAAAAAAATATAATCGTTAAACCTTACTAGAATGAAGCAAATGTGGATGTCACGGAAACTCCAAAATTGTCATTTAACACTTCTTGGGCTTATCTAGAGGTTCCGAACCCAGTCGTACCTCTGGTTCCAACCACAATACTGCCCTGAAGTGGCCACCCAAGGAGGAGCACGTACTTTAGCCTCACTTCGGAGCACGTGCTCCAGCACGTACTCCAGCACGTACTCTGATAAACTGAGAAGGGTACTCCTACCTGAAGGGTGGGGTGCCTGCTCGTGAATTAAACCCTTCTTGATAGCTGTACCCATTGTTGTGGTTCCAGTGACTCAGTCCTGTATAATGTATTGTGGGGGGTTTTCAGGTCATTACAAGTCAGTGACGATACCGTGCGGTTAACTCTCTTCGCCTGAGTGAAGTGAATTATAGTTTTTCTTGCTGTGATGTCAATCAAGCGCAACCTTGAGCCCTCTCCCTCCCCCCATCCACTCCAAAGTTTTTTTTTTTTTTTTTTTTCAAGTTTCTCATGTATCCATAAACGCCAGTGCCAGAAAATAAATGTCAGATTTCTCTGTCGTTGTTCCACCAATGTGAGCTGGAGTCCACGATGTTTTATAAAAACAGGACCGCGAGCGAATCTTGAAGCTCACCTCGATCAGGAGCAACAGTCATTCAAACCCCTGCAGACCACCTCCCCCGCCCCCCAACCCTGATTTGTTTAGTTATTTTTTAATGTCGTGAACAAACTATCACGCTTGATGAAAGTCGTGCTCCAGTTTCATTGAAACCGTAGTTTCGGAGAAGAGAGCAAATGCCTTCTTTTTGGTTCACGAGCGCCAGCCAGAGTGACCACTATATTCGTTATGTCTGTGTGTTTCTTTCCAGAGCATAACTCCATGGACTTTGATCCGATCTTGATGAAACTTGGTTATGTGTTCGATATCAATGTCGAGTTGTGTTTTCCTGGATGAGGGCGTGCCACGCCCAAAAGATAGCAATTTTTAGGCGGTAGTCGGATTAAAAATCTATCTTCTCCTCGGGAATTGACTGAATGGAATGGGTTCTTCGGTATTTGAATCGCAAAATGAATTATCTAAAACTTGTCGTTGTCCGATTTTTCATTTCCGTCCCAAGGTCAAGGTCACAAGGTCAAAAACCTAGAAAATTGCGAATTTTGACATAAAAATCGTACGACCGCCCAAACTTTGAGAGCTCGGATGACAATATTTTTTTATGCATAATCTTGAGGTCATTCCCCACCTGAAGTCTTGAAACCATTTTTCTCTATCTCGAACACGTTGCCCGTGGCGCCCCCTTCAAGTTTGTTTTTACGCTGATTTCATCAAAGTATGGATAATCCGATGAGTGCGAAATCTCACATAGCCTACATGACGTTATATTGTTCTTGGAATGTTCCAGAGGAAGTTTTGCACCAAAGGTCATAATCCTTGACCTTTGACCTTTAAACGCCACAAAGGTCAAATTTTCAAAGTTGTGGGAATCGAACCGGGTTTTCGACCTTCTTCGACGAACTAACTCCAATAAGCTATAGCACGTATCCTGTTTCCTTATTTTAATGTCCACAACATTGTTTTGTGACCTTTAAAGGTTATGCAAAGGTCAAATTTTGAAAGTTGTTGAACGAAACCGGGTTTTCGACATTTTGCAGCAAATAACCTGTCTCTCGTACCACATTATGTTGATCATTTTTATAACTTGGTTAAACATTATCACATTGTCTCATCCTTGACTTCTGAAACAATCTACATCGTCAAATACCGCTCGTGAACCATCGTCGTCTTCAGACTTGTTATTTTTTTTATTCCACTTTTTTTGGGGGGGGGGGGGTCAAACCCCCTGCAAACCCCCATCCACACTGATATATATATATAATTTTTTTTTTTTTTTTTTTAATCCCTTGAATATACTTTGGTACATTACGGGTGATGAAGGTTGTGGCCAAGTTTCATCGAAATTGTGTGTAGTTTCGGAGAAGAAAGCAAATGCCTATTTTAGGGTCAACCCCCACTTCCCCTGTGCACTCCCTTAATGAGTGCAGATTTTGATGTGGTCAACACACCTTTGTTCGGCTTCGGATTTGAAGCTTGTGGCCAAGTTTCATCAAAATTGTGTGTTTGGTTCAAGTGAGAATGACTGAAGTGTTTAATGAACTGACTCACTCACTCACTCACCTACGGACACTGCTCAATCACATAAGTTCACCTGACTAAAGTCCAGGTGATAGAAAAATACAAGCAGATCACCCGGTTCCACTGAGCTGTTGTGAGGTAATTCATTCCTGATGGAGTGGGATATTTCGAGAGTTTGCTTGGAATGTCCTCTGACAGCATAATGGCAGGGACCCCTTGGAAGTTCCGTGTAATGTAAAATGTGACTTCCATTAATTAACCCCTTTCTTCTTCAGGTTTTATAAGCCCCCCTTATGAGCCCCAAGGCCTCAAACCCCCTTCCCACCCCAAGTCCTCAAACTAGCTCTCATAACTCTGTCCTCTCATCCCACTCTCTTCTTCAAGTCCTCAACCCCCCCCCATCCCAAAATCAAAGTCCGCAAATGCCCCCCCCCCTTATCCCATCTCTGTCCCTTCTCCGCCCCCACCCCTTCCCTACTCCAACTGTCTACCCTTCAATTTCTTCTTGGTGACATAATAATCCTTGAGTTCTCAACTCCCCAACCCCAAGTCAGCATAATATTCACTAATAACTGCATAGTCATTTGCTCTGAATGTCAAATGGATCCTCGGGTTTTGGCATTTGAACTGGGCCTCTGTTGCCGAGCATATACAGTATATATTGCCTCGTGTTGAATGTTTAACGTCCGGACTGTCTATACCTCCATTTAGACGGATTTGTAAATGTAGCATTTGTGGGTTTATTTAAACGGATTCATGGGTTTTGTAAACTCACCACCCTTCCGAGTATATAAATAGGATTTCTGTGTATTACTGATTTTTGCTAATGTAATGAATTGGGCCCACTCACATGCCACACCCTCGATAGGCATTTGCAACCCAAAAGGCATCGGGTGTCGACACATTGCTACAGTAGCACTCCGTAAGGTACAACTCGAGAGAAGTTTGCTTAAAAAGCCGAGGCACGAAGCGGACAAATCGAGGGTGTGGGCTGCGAGACACGGCGGTCGAGTCGACTTGTCGCAACTCGTGCCCCAGCTTGCACCCGGCTTGGCGTCTCCATCGTTGTTGCCACTGAATGTTTAATGAGAATTAAAATGCCGACTCTGAAAGCGAGCAGGATTTGGCAGCCACTTTGGGTTCATCTTTCCACCAAATTTGTTCCACAAAAAGCAGCTACCCAGCTCTGAGGGAAGGTTCACAGATTATGCCCCCTAACATGGCCTAGGGTAATATGAACACGCAGATTCCACAGCACACTGCTGTCCGTGGTGAGTCTCATCGCCTTTACTTTGGAGTTGGGTTTACTTGGTTTTGGAGCTCGTTAATTCACGGGCGGTACCATAAGTGGGCCTCTCCTTGCTGCATTTCTTGCTGGTATTCAAGAAACCTTCCAACACTCGATGCACAAAGAAGGCATTTTCTGGTATGGAACACATTTACTACACAAAGATGGTACCACATGCCATAAGAGCGGAACGACCTCTGTCCGGAAGAGACCGAGTATGGAATAGGGAATTGGCTGAAACTTCTTCCCTGGACACCACAGAGTCCTGCCATGATCGCCATCAAACACGTCCTAAATCTCTCGAGTTATTTTAATTCGCCCATTAAGGAATGATAAAAGGGAGCTCCCGTGGACACAGTTCAGAGTGGCTTTCAGGACTCGGACACGGTCATTCATGTTGTACGCACCACGTGATGCGTGATGCGCCAAGCGGGATGGGGGGGGTGCGTCGAGGGGTAAGTAATGTCAGAACCTCCACTGAGATTGCATTTACTCCTTACTGGTGTATTATTAATGTGGGAAGATGTGTAATGTAACTTTTCCTCGTGATCACATGGAATAATGCTCAGTCTTTGTGGTTTCATCGCAATTCAAGTTCGATTTTTGAAGGCGGTTCCAAGGCCTATGCAGCTGTTACTCTATGAAATATGATACAATGCCTCGGGCAAAGGGCATAATGTTTGTGATATTTTTGAGGTTAAAGAATCTGGTTTATTCAATCAGTGTTTCCATCTGAACTCGCTGATCAAAGTTCGAATCCCAAATCCAACATGTGTTTGTCCATTGCCTCCTGTTGTCCTTGTAACTCATGTAAATGTACTCTGGTGTCTACTCGGACTTTGGCCCGCACGTGATTTATCCGAAACGTCCTGTCTGTGCTGGATCTTCTATCGATAAACATGTAAAAAAAATAAAAATAAACAATTTTTAAAAAGCATTTTCCTTGAGATGTTTTTTTTTTTCTTCCAGGGAAAATCTGGAGAGAAAGAGGAAGATGAGAAAAAGAAGAAACAGAAGAAATCCAAAGGGAATTACCGCATCAAGGAAGCCAAGAAACTGTTGAAGAAGAAGCTCAAAGTCAACACAAAGATAACGTTTGACGAGGGAGGAGAGGTAGGCCCGGAGCATGATGCGTGATGGTTGTCGTGGTGGTGCAGCCGGATATGGTCTCGCCCTTGTACACCGGAAACGGTTTCCTTCCTGTACTTGAGCTGAGGATAGCCCGTTGTTATGTTGAGTATTGTATTTTGAGTTTATGGATATGTTGACCCATCGGGCTTGGTTTGAGATTCGGCCTGATTTTGGGGGCAGTCAGAGACGTGAGGCAAGCAATTGTGGAATTACACTCTTTTAAAAGAACAATATCTGGGTTATTGCAAAAGTAACAAATGCTTCAGGTTTTGTAAAATGTGTGGTACAGACAAACTGAAGTCTCGGGAAAATGTTGCAAAAGTAAGTCACTTCCTGGTTGTTTACATGAAATCACTGCAGTTGTGGGGGAGTATTACAAAATGGTGGATATCATTGAGGTCGTTTTGTCATTGGGTGTCATCGACGGTCATGTGCTGGACGATGAAGGGTGAATCCATGCATCGTGATGTGATGGGAAACCCAATATGGCAGTTTACCCTTTGTGAATGGCCGAGTACGGTGCTGATTGTTCTTTACTAGGACGGCGTGCACCCACCTGTTTGACATTGTATTATCGGGTAAAGACGAAAGGTAACATCAGTACACGCTCATTATCAATATTGCACAAAATTTTGTGAATGCACACAATGTGTTTAAACACATCGATTGCTCCTGGGATTGGTATCGAGGGAACAAGTGAATGGACTTGCACGGCGTGAGGGAAACCCGATCGCACGTTCACAAAATCTTCTTCACCAAGAAGGGAGTTTTGCAAATTGCATTTTTCACATTTCTCATGAACTTTAGTCGATTTTGTGGTTTTTGCACAGGTTGCCGAGGCTTGGCCCCCCATCTTTCCTTCAAACGCTCACGGTGAGTCTGAGGACGACGGGGTCACCGGAATCGACATCACAAAGGCAAAGAAGAGGATGTCCATAGCAGACAAGATCGACAAGGAGGAATACCGACGGAAGATCAAGGAGAAGCATAAAGTGAGATCTAAAGACGATGATAATTTTTGTTTAAAATCCCAAACCATCCTGATTTAGCAATATGGGGAAAATGTCCGGTTCAAATCTGGCAGTTTCCAGAACGGTAAAATTTTCCTGGAGAAGTGAATGTTGTTTCCTGAAACGTTGCACACATCTTTGGCTTTAGCGAACCCTTGTTAATCCAGCACCCACAAATTCTCGAAATTAAATAGAATCCCATTTCTAAATGTAGTTTTATGAACTGTGTCCTCTGCCATTGTTTAGGATTCCTACATTCCTGCGCTGATATTGCTCGTGCTACCTGCGGTTTGGGATACCTGTGCTGATCTGCTTTCATTTGTGTTACCCACAGTTTGGGATTCCTGCGCCGATGTTCTTTCTCTCGTGTTCTCCTCGGTTTAGGATTCTCACATTCCTGTGCCGATGAGCTTTCTCTCTTGTTCTCCTTGGTTTAGGATTCCCACATTCCTGCGCCGATGTGCCTTCTCTGGTGTTCTCCTCGGTTTAGGATTCCCACATTCCTGCACTGAAGTTCTTTCTCTGGTGTTCTCCTCGGTTTAGTATTCCCACATTCTTGCACCCATGTGCTTTCTCTGGTATTCTCGGTTTCGGATTCCCACATTCCTGCACTGATGTGCTTTCTCTGGTGTTCTCCTCGGTTTAGGATTCCCACATTCCTGCGCCGATGTGCCTTCTCTGGTGTTCTCCTCGGTTTAGGATTACCACATTCCTGCACTGATGTGCTTTCTCCGGTGTTCTCCTCGGTTTAGGATTCCCACATTCCTGCACCGATGTGCTTTCTCTGGTGTTCTCCTCGGTTTAGGATTCCCACATTCCTGCACCGATGTGCCTTCTCTGGTGTTCTCCTTGGTTTAGGATTCCCACATTCCTGCACTGATGTGCTTTCTCTGGTGTTCTCCTCGGTTTAGGATTCCCACATTCCTGCGCCGATGTGCCTTCTCTGGTGTTCTCCTCGGTTTAGGATTCCCACATTCCTGCACTGATGTGCTTTCTCCGGTGTTCTCCTCGGTTTAGGATTCCCACATTCCTGCACCGATGTGCTTTCTCTGGTGTTCTCCTCGGTTTAGGATTCCCACATTCCTGCACTGATGTGCTTTCTCCGGTGTTCTCCTCGGTTTAGGATTCCCACATTCCTGCACCGATGTGCTTTCTCTGGTGTTCTCCTCGGTTTAGGATTCCCACATTCCTGCACCGATGTGCCTTCTCTGGTGTTCTCCTTGGTTTAGGATTCCCACATTCCTGCACTGATGTGCTTTCTCTCTTGTTCTCCTCGGTTTAGGATTCCCACATTCCTGCGCCGATGTGCCTTCTCTGGTGTTCTCCTCGGTTTAGGATTCCCACATTCCTGCACTGATGTGCTTTCTCCGGTGTTCTCCTCGGTTTAGGATTCCCACATTCCTGCACCGATGTGCTTTCTCTGGTGTTCTCCTCAGTTTAGGATTCCCACATTCCTGCACCGATGTGCCTTCTCTGGTGTTCTCCTTGGTTTAGGATTCCCACATTCCTGCACCGATGTGCCTTCTCTGGTGTTCTCCTTGGTTTAGGATTGCAACATTCCTGCACTGATGTGCTTTCTCTGGTGTTCTCCTCGGTTTAGGATTCCCACATTGCCGTGCCGATGTGCTCTCTCTGCAACCGCCACCAAATGAAGTCACACTGGGTGTCGTGCTCCATTGCCAGCATGATGACTTTGTGGAATGTGTTTGCATTTATTATCCTCGCCGGAGGAGTGGGGATTGCATTTGAGTCTGTTTGTTTGTTTGTTTGTTTGTTTGTTTGTTTGTTTGTTTGTTTGTTTGTCTGTCTGTCTGTCTGTCTGTTTGTCTGCACAGAACTTTAGTGTTTTTCTTTACAACCATTTGTCGGATTGAGACGAAATTTCACCATCAGAGCGACTACTCCTGTGGAATGTTTTAATGATAATTATGATGTCATAGATCAACTGGTGTGGCAGCCATGTTGTAAAAATGAAAAAACTTTTGACCTCTGTTTCTCCGAAAGCGCTCCATGGAAAAAATTTAAACTTTGCTAATGTCAAGTACTCCTCATGAGGAAGGTGTGATTTTTTTTTTTTAATGTCATAGATGCCTTCGTTATGACATCATAATTGCATATGTAGAACACTACATCTGATCAGTATGAAAATTTTTGAGGGTCTTCTTCTTCTTCTTCTTCTTCTTCTTCTTTTTCTTCTTTTTCTTCTTTTTCTTCTTCTTCTTCTTCTTCTTCTTCTTCTTCTTCTTCTTCTTCCTTTTCTTCTTCCTTTTCTTCTTCCTTTTCTTCTTCCTTTTCTTCTTCCTTTTCTTCTTCCTTTTCTTCTTCCTTTTCTTCTTCCTTTTCTTCTTCCTTTTCTTCTTCCTTTTCTTCTTCTTCTGGCTGCTCCCGTTAGGGGTCGCCACAGCGGATCATCCATATGATCCGCATAGTGATTTGGCACATGTTTTACGCCGGATGCCCTTCCTGACGCAACCCTGGTCGCCTCTTACGACACAGGGATATGGTACACCTATTTTAACCAGGGTATACACTGGCCCAGTATACTGGTCCTCATTTCGCCGACCTCGGAAGGATGACAGGCTGAGTCAACCCCCTGGTGTATTAATTCAGTGGCCCAACGGGGCTTGAACTCAGGACCTTTTGGATCCCAAGCCGCTGCCCTAACCACTGCGCCAACACCAGGATATTTTTGAGGGTCATCATCTATGGATAAAATGGTCAACAGAAAAAAATTGAAGATGTCATTGGTCACGTGATTCGGCAGCCATATTGTTTTTTTTTTTGTTTTTTTAAACCTTCAAAATCTTCTCTGAAGTGGCTGAACAGTTCGAGGTGAAACTTTACATGTATGACTGCCGATCCATGAGGAACAAAAGGTTCACACATATGACATCATAGGTCACATAGTTTGTCAGCCATATGGGATTTACTCCAATACCGAGAAAATCTTCTCCAGAACGGCTGGACAGATCGAGGGGAAACTTCACACAAATGTTCCACAAGCCTTTGTACAAATTTGTTCAGGAATAATTGATATGTCTCATAGTTTGGCAGCCATATGGGATTGAAGACAAATATGAAATAATGTTTTCTCTGGAACTGCTTAATTAATCAACATGAAACTTCGCCATTATGATCTCATAATGATGGGGAATGCAGGTTTTAAATTTCAACTTGATCGGACACATGGTCTGGCAGCCAGAATTATTTTATTTTTTTGATCTGAGTTCTTTTTTATTTTTATTTTTAGATCTTTTTTAAAATTTCATTTTTTTTTGAATGAGGCTCACTTGGCTCTGCCTGCATGGGTTTGTGGGTAGAGCAGCTGAAATGCAAATCCTATCCACATTCCTCCTGATGACTTCATCTTTGCATTTTGCTTGTTTGGGTTCCTTCTGATTACTCCAATGCAGGACTTGTACCTATTTGATTTTCCATTTGATTTGAATTGAATTTATTTTAATCCCATTCTGAATTCAATTTAATAATAATGAAAAACGTCATGGGTCAGGGTCAGGTGTCTGATAAAAATGGGGTTGCTTCAAAGCGAGGTGTCTTGGTACCCGCTCATTACTGCCAGCAGTTATAAACTGGTAGTTCTCGTTATGTCTTATTAATTACGTAACGCGCCAGAACACAAAAACACCACACAAAACAAGTCCCGGCGAGTGTCTGCAATCTCCGATTGCTCTTTTTCTTGTTGGGAAGTTGATCAAGTCGAAAAAAAAAAATTCAAACATTTTTTTTTTTGAGATCTGTTCTACCCTTATTATCAGTATTTAAAATGGCGATTTCAGTTAATACAATGGCGATTTCGATGACACTTGGTTGGTAGGTTCATACCATGACCGAGTTGTGTGCAAATGACAACTGTTGCTATGGACACCATCGTTGCCTAGCAACGGGACTTTGAAATTTTAGAAAAATCATAAAAAATTAATTTTTTCGAAAATCAAAAATCGGGCTATGAGCGACTGTGGGCAGTACATTCAACCATAT
>NC_140975.1:5352600-5380100 GCF_056783735.1 Eptatretus burgeri
TTCGTTGTTTGTGGAAAGCACGTGATGTCTCCTCTCGTGGAAATCCAGTGTCGAGCAGAAGCTTGTATGTTTGTCACAATTTGTTTATCTTCAAAGTGTTAGTCCCGGTAGGCCTGTAGTCTCTGCTCACTCTTTGTCTCACAGAAACAACGTTTCATGGTGAAGGAGGCCAGGAGAGCCAGGAGTGGACAGCAGCAAAAGGAGGTTGGTGAGATGGTTCTTTTGGAACACTTCCTCAATATGCAAGATGCCTCCATGGTTCCACTTGTAACCTCAACATTTATCACATGTGCACCCTACTTCCTCATGTAAAACAAACTTTGACTTCATGAACAGAAAAAACTGGGTTTTGTTTGCCTGTAAAACTGACTTAAGACAAGTTGTGTGCATCTAAAAAGTAACTTACTTGTGCAGCTTTACCGTCACGACTGAGATTCGATCCTTTCAATGTCTGCAATTCCACCATGTAGGCCATGACGTTGATGCTTCTGTGTGTACGTTCTGTCTCGATATCGACTTTCCAGTCATCATCATCATCATCATCATCATCATCATCATCATCATCATCATCATCATCATCATCATCATCATCATCATCATCATCATCATCATCATCATCATCATCATCATCATCATCATCATCATCATCGTCATCGTCTTACAGCCGTTTCCATGCTTGCTTGTGTAAGCCGTGGTTCACCTAATGGCTGCTTTCCAGTCTGCATGATCCCTTGCTCGCCCTCTTGTTAGGCCTTTAATCACACCTGAGATCTTTCGGGGTTGGTAGGATTGCCGGATGTGATCCAAACGTCTCCGTGTACATGGGTTTTGTATGCCCGGATCTTTGCAGGACAAGGATGAGGAATCGGAGTCGGATGATTCGGAAACGTCTGACGCGTTTGTGTTGCCGGATGCGGACGGCTGCTTCGTCCGCACCAGTGACGAGGACAGCCAGGATTCAAGCAACAGGTGAATGTTTTGACGTGCACCCACCATTGGTTGTTTGCTGTGTTTGCTGCTTCCAGCCTGGTTTGTTTTTTATTTCTTTTTGTTAATTAATTCTCCATTCATGTGTTTGGTATATATTGAGGGAAACCTTTTACAGGCCGTGTTCTGGAACTTGAGGTATCCTTTAATGGTATTTAGCAGTTCCATAGGGTACTGAACTCGTTGGTCTTGCATTGTTTCCCTGATGGAATAGTCGGACAAATTATCATCGGACACATTGCCAATCATGACCATTGGTGATCGTTTTGTCTTGAAAGTGAGATAAACAGTCTCTTCTCCAAATCCATGGATATTAAATATTCTGTCACAGGTTGACTCTGACTCAATTGTCCTGAGCAATCTTTTGAATTGATTGCTGACCTTGTCTCATTGGGACCCTCTTGGCCTTTAACTGCCACATTAGTCTTACGAGGTGTTGTGAACATCGAGTTTATAATGATCAATTCCCCTGTGCAAACGAAGCGAAAGTGGGGTGAAGCAATTGGATCTCTTCTGTCGTACGTCTGTCTGTTTGTAAACGCAAGTTTATGATTAAGGAACAACTTGATTTCAATGAAATGTTTTATTTCGAACACAAATCAGGATATGAATCGGTAAAAACAAACCTGTAGTTTAGCAGTACTTTGTCTCAGAAATTGTCCTGATCGCACGTGCCTCGAGAGGAGTGAGATAATTGATTGTCTGTCTGCCTGTCTGGCAAAATTAAAAATCATTACAAACGGGAAATTTACTGTCTTAAATGTTGTCATAATGGACACAAACAACAGAAACGGAGAATGAATGTGACTTGTTAGATAGGGTGGTGTAAAAGACGTTGGTTGCATCAACGGCGGTGAACTTCAGAATTTTTTTTTTTCTCCACAACCTTTTGAAATGTTAACTTTATTTAAATTTAATTATATATTTGAACAATTTTGAACACAAATAACTTTTTTGACACTTTCAAAACACTTCTGTTAAGTAGTACGTGGACAAAATATTGTTGCGAATCTGGAAGCCATGAACACACAACAGCCAGGTCCTATAGATCAGTTATATCGGTAAGTACGTATTTATAGTTAGGGTCCCTCGTCTAATGGGAATTAAATGTTCGTGTGCTGCGGAGTTATTTTGATAGTTAGGGTTTTCTTTTACATTTTTACATCACTTACAACTACAACAACACCTTCGTTCCATCCTGACGCCATAACGCTCACGGTGGGCGGAGTTCAAGAAGGACTTGGCGTCTCTCTCGCCCAATCAGAGAGATGCGAGCGAGTTTGCCGTCGGTCGGCCAATGAGAGCCAACGCAGGACAATATTACTCCTCTTCCTGTTTGAGGGGCGGTCCGCCGTGACTCCCGCCATGCCCCCCGGTCCAATCAGCGGACTTGGCGCCCCTTTTGGCCAATCACGGGGGCGACGAGCACATTTGCGTGCCAAAAACCGTCCAGTGAGGGAGAGCGGGTCAGAGAAGGCGGCTCCTCCCCTCTGGAAAAGGAGTGAATAATTGTTCGGCACGATCCGACTGTTGAGAGTTGGTTTTTGGTCTGCCGGATCACCTGGCCTTGCCTGCTGGCACTCGCTGCCTCGTCCGCGCTCGCGCTGGTTGGTGTCCGCCTTTCTCCCTCCGTCCCGGGTACTTGGAGTGGCATTGTGGTTGCGAGTCCCGCCGGTCCAGGACGTCGAAGACCACACAAAGTGGACAGGTCCAAGATAGCTCTGGTTTCCAGCTCATCTTCCCTCGAGCTGGAAACCTCGAATAAAGACCTCGAGGTCCATCTTCTTTTGGGGTATTTGTGTGTGCGTGTGTGTGTCCTTGGGCCCCGTCTTGTCAAGTAGAATTGTTAAGTGCTTTTGCTTGTACATTGACTGCATTTCTTATAGTTGGATAACTCTGCTCTTCTGTGTTCCCCTCCCTGCCTATTGTAAATAAATATCCCTATTGTTGAATGTTCCAGCTCGTTGCTGATTCTTTTATTAGCTTAGCACGGTGCGTGTAGGGAAATTGGGAAGCGGCAAATTGTGCATTCGGTCCGGCGCGGCTCTGGTAACTCCACTTGGTTACGCCGGATCTGAGCCGTTACCCGTGACTCGGATCGGACAGAGTCGGCCGAGGGTGTGGTTTCCCCGGTAGTTGGATGGCGTGAGTACTGAGGTAAATTGGAGTTAGGCAAGTGGACCCGACCTCACGCCGTCAAAATATTGGCGACCACGGTTCTGTAAGGGACCCGTGCCTCTCGGAGTTGTCCGAGAAGCACGATCTAGATTCCGGGTGTTCGGTGGAGCCGACTCTATTGCTCCACCTCGCGATCGTGCTCGCCACCGAAATTTGGCCCCATAACAATATCACGATGTTTTACATCATCACGACCACTCGTAGAATCATTGTTGCCGCTCGTCGACCCCGTGCATGTTCTTGTTTCCCAAGACATCATGGTGAAATGTGTTCTATGAACTCTCTAGTTTGATTAGAAACAGTCGTTCAACGTGCATGTTTGAAACTTTTTAAACTTGTGAAATTTTCAATAACTGGGAAATCAACTTTCACTGTTTGTTGATTTGATATTTATTCGCGTGTGGAAAGTGGGTTTTTGACTTTCTGAACCGAGAGGTTGGAATTGTTTCCGGCAGCAAACTTGGGTGAACTTCGACGTGGACCGGTCCAAAAGCACATGGGGCTTTGGTCTGATCCGTGCCACACCCGTCACTCTTAACATTGTCATCAAGCACGGTGTCTGCATCGACATCAGATGTAATCGGTTGTACAAACGGCTTTGTCTCTGGAAAGTTTGGCATTTGTCGGTGGAGCCAAACGCAGGACGTCGATTGTATCTATTCAGTCCGAGCTAAAGGATGACATTTGTTGCAGGAAGTTCTTCCTTGGCTGCACGCGAATCCAAAAGAATTGTGGGATACGCCGTATCCTGTAATCTCGATGCAATAACCTTAAAACTACTTAGTGTAAAGTTGTTTAACCTCCTCCCTCATTCCTCCTACCCCACCCTCCTCATTTTAAGCTCCATTTATATCGTTAATGATTTCTACTCTTTCCTTTTCATCGAGTTCAGCTGTAATGCTAATGGCGTCGAGTTTGATGCGATGAGTTTGCTGAATACACACGTTCTCCCCGCAGAGGTCAAGGGAGCAATATCAGTGAAAATGAGGAGGACAAAGGCGATGGTGATTCACCAGTTCCTCCTAAAAAGAGGGGAAGGTTGCAGGAAGAAGAAACAGAAGAAGACGACGCCTCTTTGGACACGGGCTTGTCTTTGGCTGAGGATGAGGCGTTGGTTCTTGAGTTGTTAAGGAGGAAGTGATGTGCTGAACGGAGACGTAAACTCTCACTGCCCATTGTACCACTGCCTCACCTCCTCACCCCTTTGCCCCCCCTCCCCTCACCCATAGTTTGAGAAGAACATCCACAATTCATTTCGTAAAAACATCAAATTGTTTTGAAAAGATGTATTTTCCTCGATTAACAAACATGAAAATATAGTACTTTTTGTGGAATTCGAGCTTGTGTTATATTAGTGTTGTGTGAATATTCATATTTTTATGCTTTCGGTAAATAAAGTAAAAATTATAACAATCACAATGTTTCCTTACTCTTGATTCCTCCCCCCCCCCCAATCCCCTCCGGTACGTTGATACCTCCCCTTCTCCAGTACCGTTCCCCCTCTCCCACCACTCCGGCAAGTTCCTCTTCCCTCCGGAATGTTCTCTCCCCCGCCCCAGCATATCCCCTCTCCCCACACCAGCATATTCCCCTCCTGCACACCCCCCAGCACACACTCTCTAATACCTCTCCCCCCCGTCCCCCCACCACTCCTAGCACTCCTTCTCTAATCCCCCTGAAACTCCACTGTTTTTATAAATTCCTTCTGCTTGAGAAAATTATTGAATTAACCCCAACTGTGGTGGTTGAACAGTTCATCTATGCATTCGCCCCCTACTGAGGAGGTTCATCCGCTGCTTCACATAGTTACTCCAATGTCAGCTCTTTAATCATCCTACTCTTGTGCACAAGCTGCGGTGTTTGTCATTGTGATGCAGTGCTGTTAGACGCGTCAGATGCCCTTTGTTTGAATGCATTGCAGGAGAGCTCATGTGCAGGTGTGAGTTAGCATGCTGCTCGTTACCAATCCACCAGACCCAGACGTCGTCTTCCATTTTGTTCAAAGCAAATTACAAGAAGGTCCAAGGTACAATATGAAGAGACGTTTGTGTAATAACTGTAAATGTTTCCAACCCTGTTTATGACACCTGCACACAGGTTCACCTGCAGTGCATTGAACATCTCCCCTGCAATGAGCTGTAATGCAACCCAGTCGATCGAGTGTACTGTCTCTATTTATTCAAAGTTGATGTTCACTTGTTATTTTGAGGTTTTTATTTTAATTTTTTTTGTATACGTTGTTGAGGCTTGTATGAGAGCTAACACACCGCAGAACAAGGGGGGTGGGAGGCACGAGGGGCGGGAGAAGGAAGGACAAAATAGTGGGGAACAGAGACATTAGGAGATCTGTGGAAGGGAGAGGGATGGAGCGGGGAACACGGGGTATACAAGATGGACATTACAGGGACTTCTAGGAAGGAAAGCAGGGAATTTGAAGGAGGTGGGCTTAGGGTGGATTAACGGGGGTAGAAAAGATGGTGGATTTGGATGGGGGATGATAAGAGGTGGTGGTGAACATCTGTTTTGAAGGCCTGGGGGGAAGAATGGGAATGAATAGAGTGAGGGAGTTTGTTCCAAAGGTGAGGAAAAAAAGAGGAATGAAAGAGTGAAGGTGAGCAGTGATTGATTTTGGTAGTTTTAACAGAAGGGGGTTGTTGGCGGACCTTGAGCGCCTTTCAGAAATATGGTGGGGACAAATCGCAGACAGAGCAGGGGGGGCGAGACCGGGGAGGAGGCGGTAGAAGACAGAAAGACCACCGACCTGCCTGCGGTGAGAGGCCCAAAGACTCGGCCTCATCATGGGAGATACCAATGATTCGAAATGCCTTGGTTGCCACAGCGTGAAGCCAAAAAGGTGCGAAGCAGGAGCACCAGCCCAGAGGGGAGAGCAGTACTCCATCAAGCTGCGGACAAAAGCTTTGTATGTGGTCAGGAGCTCAGGTGGGCTGAGGAAAGACTTTGCACGACGGAGGATTCCCAGTCGGTGCTTGGATTTGGAGGCCAGGTTGGAAATGTGGCTTTCCCAGGAAAGGTCATGGCAGATAGTGAGACCCAGAAGTTTAATGAAAGGACTTCTCCCAGAGGATTGTTGAGAAAGTAGATGGGGGGGGGGGCGGTTGGGGGTTCCAAATGGTCCTTTCATTGAGACATGGTGAGTGTGAGATTTGTCTGGATTTAAAGACATGTTCCACGTGTTGGACCAGTTTGTGATTTTATCCAGATCTGCAGTGAGCGAAGAAGCTGCTGCTTGCCGGTCTGAGGGATGACAGACGGTACGACAGAGGGTGGAGTCAACAAAGAGATAAAGAGGATTTTCCAGAGTCTGAGGGATCAAAGAGATAAAAAGGATTTTCCAGAGAGTTGGAGAGATCAAAGAGATAAAGAGGATTTTCCAGAGAGTGCAGAACACTGCCTTGAGGAACTCCAGCCTGGACAGGCAGAGGGTATGAGAGAAACGCCATTTAAGGCCACACGTTGACCGTGACAGGAGAGGAAGTCTGCGAGCCATGAGTGGAGATGGCCTTGGATACCAGAGGAAGAGAGTTTGGTGAGCAGGGCAGGGTGCCAGACCGTGTTAATAGCATGCAATAATTAAACCAAGACAGAATTGGTAACCATGTGAGTTTAACCAACCCACTGTGTAAGTGCGGGCTCTTCTCACAGGAAGCTGTTTATCAATGACAATCTGACACAGTGTAACTTTCTCATTATCCAGAAAATATCTTGAGAGAGAGCCCTGTCTAATAGTCCACCACCATTCTCTGTATTGTGGTGGAGCATATTGATATTTATTTCGTATACAGCTTGGTGTTGCTGGTTGCGTCATTGCTGGAAGTGCGGCTGTGCTGCTGATGCAGTGCCCAGTTTCCAGTAAGCTGGTGCTCATTTTTGCCGACCATGGAATAATGATAGGCTGAGTCACCTCACCTGGTGTTATTTAACGGATTGACCCTGAGGGGCTCAAACTTAAGACCCTGAGATCTTAAGACAATCACCCTAACCATTAAGCCAACAACCAGGCTGGCAGACTATTAGAGATGAGGACTTGAAGCTGAGCCCAACAGTGTACTCTTCATCCCAGTCATGTGATCTGTGCAATTCTCTGTGTTGTGGTCTTTCCTTTTAGTCATTGAGGTCTGAAGGTGGTCCCAAATACCAAAAATCACTGTTCCAATAGGTATATACTGTGTGTGTGTGTATATATATATATGTATATATATATGTGTATATATATATATATATATATATATATATATATATATATATATATATATATATATATATATATATATATATATATATATATATATATATAACATTTTTCCATTTAAATGTAGTTGATTCATGGCTTGTTAATAAGTATACAGTGCTTACATATACGTTGGTACATAGTGTTTCCTGATCCAGAAATTATCTCTTGTGGAGCCTTTGATTTGACTTTCTTAAAGCAATTGACTCCTGAAGGTCGTGCCTTGTGTCTTTAGGGGGGTGGGGTTTAATATTTGATCAAATACAGTTTCTCACATTGTGTTGTTTTAAAATCAAGAGAGAATTCTATTATATATAATTAGCAAATACAACCCATCGCTTCACTGGTGTTAAGGGTGTGGGGTGGGGGAGGAGAGGAGAGAAAGGATGGAGGGGAAGCTGGGAAAGGGGGGGGGATGGGGAGAGCTATGCCTCACCAAACGTTACCATACTGTGGGACAGAGGGGTGAGAGAGAGGAGTATGAAAAACAAAAATAAAGAAGAGAGAAAGGTGAGGGGTGGAGGTGGGGTTAGTAAAGAGAGTGATATGTTTTGCTTTATGACTGAACACACACACACAAAAACAAACTCATGTCAGAACAGCTGTACACACAACGACACAACAGAGTTTATAATGTAATCCGCTGGTACATCTGCAAAACCTTTGATGTCCCAGTTACAGAAAATTTGTGGGAACATGAACCAAAAGTAATCACTGAAAACATGGAAGCGCCTACTGCTCATGTATCACCTAATGATCCCATCGAGCGTGAACATGGAAAACAAAGCGTTGTGACCAGATATCATACTTAGGTACAAGAAAGAGAAGAAGGCATTGCTGAATGAGGTGTTAATAACAGAGATTTTGGAGTAAACGATGCAGAAATCAAGAAAATGACCAAACACCCAAGACCTCATGAATGAAGCGAGAAGATCCTGGAAGCTGAAGAATGCCAAAGTTGTACCAGTGATAACTGGAGCTACAGGAATTGTTGATTTGAATCTCGAAGAGTGCTCACCAAGTGGGTTAAGCACTCAAGCAAGCACTCCAACAAAACAGTTTAAAAAAAACTTCTCAAAATGAAACATTAAATTTTTTACATGCATCTATCTATGTCGAAGTGACGGGTCCTATAATGAAAGAAGATCGTTCAGAAAGGGGAAACGTGATATAAAACAAAATTGCACATTTTCAGCGAGCGAGTCGAGGCACCGCATGCCAACTCACAGCCAAACGCAGATGAGTCGGGCCTGTCCAGAATATCAAGTAAAGTCCTAATTGGACAAATGAAGTTTTTTTTTTAGTCGTCGGAACTGCTGCTGAAGTCAATTAAGAAGTTTTAAATATTGTAATTATTTTTCGTTTCGAGATTCTCGAGATTATCACATGTGCGGAAATGAAATGAAGCAACGAACGCTGGCATCTCCGGATGTTTATAAGCATTGCCATGTACCCAGCAATTCGTAGCTGTGATGAACAGGCATTGGATAATATGAGTGAGAAAAGTGGAAACAACAACTTTATCGTGAAGAAATCCTTGCAGCCTGTTCAAAGTCAAGGCATGGTTGAGCAGGTCAAAAACACATGGCGGCTTCAGACCCCAGAGGGCTGACGGGGGCAAACACCTTGATAACCGATATAATTAAATAAGGTCGTTAAATAACTTTAAAAGGGGTGTTTTAATTAACCCAAACACCAAATTTTCATTCATGCACTTCCTTCGAGTTCCCTTCATATGTATGTGCAAAGTTTGGTACTGTTAGGTTTCATAGTTTTGGAGTTATGGAGGAGACGGATGGACGAATAGACTGACGGACAAACTCGCACTGATATTTATAAGTGTAGATGTAGATTCAGTTTGGAGAAAAGAGGGGTGGTGGTGGATGGAGAAGCAGAAACAGAATGAAATTCAATAGAAATGAGAATCGTTATGGAGTGAAATATAAAGTTTTTTTTTTGTGTGTCTTTGTTTTGATTTTTCGAAATGAGAAGAAATAGAAATCGGAAGTCGTATAGGATAGTGTTGAGGAAATAGTGTTTCGAATCTGGAAGCCATTTGCACACAAACAGTCAGCAGTCCCCGCAGTTCAGTTATGTCGATGAGTATGTGTTTATAGTTAGGGTCCCATCCCCTATGTCCAACGGGAATTTCATGTGTGTGCTGCAAAGTTTCTTTATAGTTAGTTTTTTTTACAACAAATTCCCTTCACTTCTTCAAACCACCGACTCCATTACCCATGTGTTTTTGGCTGAAGGCGTGGGTGGAGCCTCCCTCGCTTCAGATCGAGGCTCCGCTCCAAGGAAGCGCATGGAGCGTTTCCTCCAGCCAAAGGGCGAAGGGTGAGCAGGGTCGAGGTGCCCCGGCCAATGGTAGGCCAGTATGCCGAAAGCGACCACAGAGCCTCTTTGGGGCGGCGGGCCTCTGAGATGCCACCGTCCAATCAGGAGGCGAGTGGGAGGGGAAGAAAATCCCTCGGACCTGGCAAGAAGAGTAGAGTGGTTGTCAAGACCAGAGTATGGCAGTCTGGTGGCGAGCAGTCATTGTGGCCGATTGCTTCTGGTCTGGCGCCGTGGCTTGGTCTCGTCGTGGTCTGCGGTCTTTCGTGGTGGCTCATCGTGGTGGTAGAGGCCGAGCAGCCAGGGTCGTGGGTCCGTGGACTTTGGAACGTGGGTTCGAGTCCCAGCGTGGTGGTTGAAGTCCGGTGTGACCGCACGAGGCGGAGAGGTACCCGACAAGGCCCTGGTCCCCAGCTCGCCTTTCCCTCCTGGGCTGAGGGACCGAATAAAGACCCCATGAGGTCCATTTCTTTTGGGTGTGTGTGTGTCCGTGGACCCCGTCTGTAAGTAGAAATTGTGAAGTGCTTTTGTTCATTGTGCATTGCATTTTATTTGTGATTAATTCTGTTCTGTTTCTCCCTCCCTTATAAATAAACCCTCTTGTTCAATGTTCGAGTTTGTTGCCTGTCGTTTCTACCATTGACCCAGCATGGTGCGGGCTTGAGAAATAGTGAGGCAGTTTGGGGCCGCAAGTTGTCATTGGGACCGCCGCGGCTCTGGTAACTTCCGTTCGGTACGCCGGACCTGAGTCCGAACATGTGACTCGGTTCGGACAGAGTTGGCCGAGGGTGTGGTTTCCCCGGTAGCTCGACGGTGTGAGTACTTGGGTAAATTGGAATAGACAAGTGGACCCGACCTCACGCCGTCGAAATATTGACGACCACGGTCCGCTAAAGGACCCGTGACCTTTCGGACTTATCCGAGAGTCACGACCTAAATTCAGGGGTGGTCAGTGGAGACGACCCTACTGCTCCCCCGAGTGGTCGTTTATCGCCACCGAACCCCGGCCCACAACAATAGAACAAGATACCCAGGATAACAGCGAGATAGACTTTCTATCCGAGGAAGGCCTCGAAGAAGGCTGTTCAGGCCTTGACAATAGGAAACGAATTATGATAAAACAACAAACAAATTAACAGGAAATATTGCGGGGAATAAAACAACAACACTTAGATGACGCAACATAAAACACAACGAATCCAGTTCGTAAAAGTCAGCTTCAGTGAGGTGGAAGCCGAAGCTGTCGATTCGACCAACACGCGGAAAAATTCCCAAACCAGAAGGCAGCCATATTGGTTTTGTACCGATCAATAAAAGCCTCCATCTCTGAAATTGCGACTCGACGTCGTGTAATTACAGTGTATAATGGTGGTCGGTGTACACTGTAAGATTGCTTCGGTAGCGCGAAACCTCCGGATTTATTAAAACAATCTTTAAAGTAATTATTTATTAAAATTGCAGTACAGGAAGGAAGGAAGGAAGGAGGGATTTCCCTTTCATGGATTCTCTCTGTCGTGGGATGATTTTATCGAGGCAAGGTTTACCGATTACGGTCAATGCGCTCGAATACTCGTGGGTTGGTGAACGATTTTCCACATTTATTCACCTGATCAACGCAATAAGCCCCTCAAACCTCCCAACATCATCATCGCCATCATCTCCATCAACTCGTCTTTATCGCCGCCATCATCAACGTCGCCATCGCATCATCGGATCAACTTTATCATCATTATTATTATCATTATTATTAAAGGAAAGTTTCATGGCATTAATAACTCGATGATAATCAAGGGTACAGTTTGGACAAATTTTAAAGCTGAAGTCCCGAACCCTATTTTCCCCATCACCCCCTAAGTTTGGTCATACTGGTTAATGACCCTCTCACACCACTCCATCTTTCGATGAACCCATTCAGCACACGTTGTACATCGAATGGAGTTCACTCCGACACCCTTCCTGCACACAGCACACGGCCACTTCCCGGTCCTTCCACTTATTCATCTTCTCCTTCAGTCCATCCATACTCTCTGCAATCAACACCAAATCATCCGCATCCAACAACTCCCACGGTAAACCCTCCTTTGCCCTCCGAGCCAGCACCTCCATCACAACTACAAATAGTAGTGGACTTGGTATGGACCCCTGGTGCACTCCTACCCTCACCTCAAACTCATCACTGTTCCCATCCTTCGTCCTTACAGCGGTGCGCTCTCTCTCTCTCGTACATGGCCATCACTACTCTGATCAACCATCCCTCCACTCCTGACTTCCTCAATGCCCATGTCACTACTGGACGTGGAACCCTATCGAATGCTTTGTCCACATCACCAACCCCAAGAAACAAGTTCTTCCTCTTCCTGAAATAAATCCAAACTGCATTTGGTCAATCTTCACTTTCCTCCTTATCCTCTTCTCCAGCACCTTCATTCCATGATGTGAACCCCACAACGACCCAGCGATTATTATTTGTTTTCAATGTTTTTATTTGGAGATTGTAAATTGAACGAACATTTCCTTTTGAAAAATGAAACATCCCGGTGGTGGTTATGTCATCATATATCAAGTGGTGCATACAATGGGTTATTACTATTTGGTTGTGTCGTACAATGGTTAAGTCGTCCGAGATATGCGAGTATGAGTTAATAATAATACTGCTAATACTAATACTGTACCAACTTTGAATGCGTTTCTCTTGGCGTTTTGACCCCGAGGGTGTTTGCACCTGGTTGTAAGTCCACAGGTGTGTTGGTTTGGCGTCCTGATGGGTCGTGGTGCCAGGTGGTACCAGAAAACAAAATGTGTCCGTATAAAAGCTATGATAAGTTGTCGCAGCGCAGCGTGATCGACCCATCTTCGGAGGACCAGGACCATAAACATGTACCAAAGCCAGGGCACTAGCTCCGCTAGCCATTCACATAGCATCTCCCATCGGGTGTCGGGACATTCCGTGCGAGATGGTCTCATCTACTCGGGCTCGGGTCTCGGAAAATTGCTCTCCGAGCATAGCGATAGATCCGGCGGAGCTGTGAACGCCTTCGGCAGATGTGCCATGGCCGGAGGCATGGGTCTTTCTCGGATGCTGAATCATGGGGCTCGAATGCAAGACCTTGGGTCGAGCATGAACGCGATGTCCCTGGCGGGGTCGGCGCTCGTGCCCCTGCGTGGTGGTCGTGCGGCCGGCGCTCTCCGGGCAGCTACGTCCATGTACCGCTCGCGCATCGGTGGTCATCAGATCGGTGTGGGCAACTATGGAATCAACGTCAACTTTCTACCTTCTGGCCCGAGCGGCCAAATCGGTACCTATGTGCCTGATATCGACCCGTCGACCTTTCCGAACATCGAGTTGGTCCAAAACTCCAGAGTCCGCGAGAACACCGAGTTGCAGAACCTCAACAGCCAATTCGCTTCCTTACTCGACAAGGTATACAAGGACCTCCCGAAATGGTGAAATGGTGTTTTGTTTTTATTTTGTTTGCTTTGGAAAATACAGGCATCCAGGCCCGTGGAAGAGCAGATCCCAAAAATCCAGGCTCACTGCGCACCTGCACACTCATTTGTTCTTTCCTCTCACCTGTGGAACCAACTTCCCCGGTCTGTCAAGTGTCGCTCTTCCCTCCAGGGCTTCAAGTTCAACACAGCTATCCGCCACTACCTCAGGTCATCCCCCATCCACGTACTCATGATCTTTTCTACCCCAAATGACCCAATTCCCAAGCATTCCCTTTTTTTCAGGTTATTGTGATTTCCCCCCCCCCCTCTTCACCTGTTTTTGTTTGTTAGTTGTCGGTTGGTTCGTTCCTTTTCCGTTTCATCCCCACTTTCCCCTGCCTCTTCTCACTGCGGACCATTCACCTTGTTCACCCCATGCATCCTTCTCCCCCTCTCACTTTTACCCTGCTGTTGGTGTTTCCTCCAATTCCATTTTTTCCCCATTCCATTCTGCTTTATGATGCATCGTCATCTCAACATTTCATCCTGATTCAGGTGAAGTGTGAACACCATGGTGACACTGATGACGTCACAAATGGCCAACATTATGCTCCATTGGTGATAAACTTTATTAATTTACTTGCGGTGTCGGTGATTCATAGAACTATTTGTTTTGCAAATATGAAATGCGGTTTCTCGTGCCCCTTCAATTGATGTCCTGTGTCGTTGGCCGAGTGATGTTGCACTTGATGTCCACGCATCACCTGCAGGACAATGAAGCTGGTCGGTGCAGGACATTTTCTCTCAAAAAATTTAACTTATCCTGGGGTCATGCGGGGTGGTTTACCTCCAGCAGTAGTTGGGGCAGGAATTTATCATTTGTTCAGGGTGCCTGCGATAGCTTGCCAGTAGAACCACCCCACCTGTGAAACACCGGTATGACAGTTTATAGCTGCGTCGGGATTCGAACCCAGGCTAGACAGCTGAGACGCGAGCGTGCACGTCACCGCGGTGGTTAAGCGATCGGTAGCGTACGTACGTGAATACGCATGTCATCCGTCATACGTCATACTTGTCTGAATTTTGTGAAGACCGTCCATCGAAAACCGTTCAGCAAAGGATATTGAAACTTTACCACATGTCACATGACCATGTGATAATGCGATCACACTTTCGAGGTGAACACCGGCCAAAAATTTCTGAAATCCTCAATTTTCATCCAATTGACTTGAAATATGAACAGGATTTTCATTAAAATGACCATCATGCGTCACGTGGTCCGGCAGCCATATTGGATCGAAGCGGGAAATCTTCGTAGGAGAAACCGCTTAACCGATCAATGCAAAATTTAACGAATTGATCAACTACCCATGGGAAATATGGTTTGATAAAGATGACGTCATCGGTAACGTGGTGTGGCACCCATATTGCGTCAAAGAAGAAGAAAAAATAAACCTCAAACAAGAGTTGGCTCGCACCAAGTCCTTCTCAAGACTGCACGGGGTATGTATTCTATGAATACCGTCGAGTATTATTAATATTATCATTTACATGCCACTATCATCGGACGGAATTAACTGATTAATTTGTGGTTACAACAATTTTGACTAAAAATCGAACTTGGATGACATGGAGGCTGGAGTCAGGATTGGAGGAAGACCAATCAACAACCTAAGGTATGCTGATGATGCCACTCTGTTGGCAGAAAGTAAAGGGATCTTGATGAAACTACTCCAGAAAGTGAATAAGGAAAGTGAAAAATCTGATCGTTATTAAAATCTAAAAATAATAATTAAATTTTGTCAAATGAGAAGATCGAGGTGTTCAGAGTGGGACACGATCAGGTGTGAATAGTGGAATGTTTCATCTTCCTGGGTTCTCAGACTGAAGTGAGTGGAGAATGTAGAGGAGAAATTAATCTTCGTTTGGCTTTGAGAACAGCAATGTCAGGATTGATAAAGATCTGGAAAGATGAAGATGTGACAAAACAAACCAAGAGGAGGCTGGTGAAGGATCGGGTATTTCCAGTTGTAATGTTTGGATGTGAGTGATGGAGAGTGAAGAAGAAAGAAAGGATGAAGACTGACAGTTTTTAAACGTGGTGTTGGAGACGAGTGTTAAATACAATATGGAATGCAAAAAGAACGAGAAGGCGCTCGGTGCAGCACACGCCTCCACCAGGCTGAACAGGTTACGCTTTGTATCCCACGGATAGGCCGGATCTGCTGACCTGAACCAAAATCGGATCGGCTTGTTCTCATCATCTCACCAACTCATCCACCAACTTTTGTCCAAATCCATCCATAAATTTTTGAAACATCATGTTATATCTCGTTTTTGGACCCTATCTCTCAATGGTCAAGAATCATTTCTAAAATTAAAAAATTCTCATATCCTAATGCAGATCGGGATCTTCACCAAAATTGAACCAATTGGTCCTGATCACACACCCAACCTGTCCACCAAGTTTCGTCCAAATCCGTCCACAAATTTTTGAAACATCATGTTATATCTCGTTTTTGGACCCTATCTCTCAATGGTCAAGAATCATTTCTAAAATTAAAAAATTCTCATATCCTAATCCAGATCGGGGTCTTCACCAAAATTGAACCCATTGGTCCTCATCACACACCCAACCTGTCCATTAAGTTTCGTCCAAATCCATCCATAAATTTTTGAAACATCATGTTATATCTCGTTTTTGGACCCTATCTCTCAATGGTCAAGAATCATTTCTAAATTAAAAAATTCTCATATCCTAATCGAGATCTGGATCTTCACCAAAATTGAACCAATTGGTCGTGATCACACACCCAACCTGTCCACCAAGTTTCATGCAAATCCGTCCATAAATTTTTGAAACATCATGTTATATCTCGTTTTTGGACCCTATCTCTCAATGGTCAAGAATCATTTCTAAAATTAAAAAATTCTCATATCCTAATGCAGATCGGGATCTTCACCAAAATTGAACCAATTGGTCCTGATCACACACCCAACCTGTCCACCAAGTTTCGTCCAAATCCGTCCACAAATTTTTGAAACATCATGTTATATCTCGTTTTTGGACCCTATCTCTCAATGGTCAAGAATCATTTCTAAAATTAAAAAATTCTCATATCCTAATCCAGATCGGGGTCTTCACCAAAATTGAACCCATTGGTCCTCATCACACACCCAACCTGTCCATTAAGTTTCGTCCAAATCCATCCATAAAATTTTCAAACATCATGTTATCTCTCGTTTTTGGACCCTATCTCTCAATGGTCAAGAATCATTTCTAAAATTAAAAAATTCTCATATCCTAATCCAGATCGGGGTCTTCACCAAAATTGAACCCATTGGTCCTCATCACACACCCAACCTGTCCATTAAGTTTCGTCCAAATCCATCCATAAATTTTTGAAACATCATGTTATATCTCGTTTTTGGACCCTATCTCTCAATGGTCAAGAATCATTTCTAAATTAAAAAATTCTCATATCCTAATCGAGATCTGGATCTTCACCAAAATTGAACCAATTGGTCGTGATCACACACCCAACCTGTCCACCAAGTTTCATGCAAATCCGTCCATAAATTTTTGAAACATCATGTTATATCTCGTTTTTGGACCCTATCTCTCAATGGTCAAGAATCATTTCTAAAATTAAAAAATTCTCATATCCTTATCCAGATCGAGATCTTCACCAAAATTAAAGCAGTTGGTCCTGATCACACACCCAACCTGTCCACCAAGTTTCGGCCAAATCTGTCCACAACTTTTTGAAACATCCTGTTATATCTCGTTTTTGGACCCAATCTCTCAATGGTCAAGAATCATTTCTAAAATTAAAAAATTCTCATATCCTAATCCAGATGGGGATCTTCACCAAAATTGAACCAAATGGTCCTCATCACACACCCAACCTGTCCACCAAGTTTCGTCCCTCTCAATGGTCAAGAATCATTTCTAAAATTAAAAAATTCTCATATCCTAATCCAGATCGAGATCTTCACCAAAATTGAACCAATTGGTCCTCATCTCACACACACACACACACACACACACACACACACACACACACACACACACACACACACACACACACACACACACACACACACACACACACACACACACACCCAACCTGTCCACCAAGTTTCGTCCAAATCCGTCCACAACTTTTTGAATCATGTTATATCTCGTTTTTGGACCTTATCTCTCAATGGTCAAGCATCATTTCTAAAATTAAAAAATTCTCATATCCTTCTCCAGATCGGGATCTTCACCAAAATTGAACCAATTGGTCCTGATCACACACCCAACCTGTCCACCAAGTTTCGTCCAAATCCGTCCACAACTTTTTGAAATATCATGTTCACAGCCCGACAAGCAAACATTCAGACGAATAGAAGACAGACATGCAACAGGGGTGAAAACATAACCTCGCTCACCTTCATTGGCAGAGGTATCAAACAAATCAGCACCTGAAGAAATTAGATCAACGTGGACATTAGAAGTGTTGATACTAACACACAAACTGTCATACTTTGGACACAACATGCATGCAGAAAACAAAGTCTGGAGAAGTCAACCAGGTTGAGTTTGCTTGAGGGAAGAAAAGAAAGAGGCAGACATTGTATATGCTGGATGGATGGGTTAGATGGATGGGGGCAACTAACTAGATGGATGGGGGCAACTAACTAGATGGATTAGGTTAAAAGCTGAAACCTCGAGCTTTGGGAAGCAGTGCAGGTTAGGGATATTTAAAGAAGTCTGATCATGAATGTTCACCAAAAGTCCACCACGAGTCATAATCATTATGGTTTTAATAATTTTTACTTTCGGTAGGTATGCAGACCAAGTTAGCGACTCTTAGCCTATCCACCTGTCATGTGTAAGTACATCCAGCTTTCTCCAAATTTCCATCATGCGCGTATATTAAACGATGCTAGCGACTGTTATGAATGGGGGTGATGCGTCAAATAAAGGTCACAATCGGCCAGTAAGGGTGTCAGGGGCAACATCGCACAACCTAATGACCAAATGCATTGCGGTCAGATATACAGACAGACAGACAGACAGACAGACAGCGAGATTACTCGGACATAATTGGAGAAAATGGCCAAAACACATCTAGATTATGAGGCATGTGTTAACCTGTACACCTGTCAGGTGTTGTCATCGTTCCCTTCAACGGTTCAGGTTCACGGTGGAAGCAATTGTTTCTGAGCGAATAATTATCAAGGTGTGTTGTTGATGAGAGATCTGGATGTTTTTCCGATAATTGTTTAAAAAAAAAAAAATGGATGTTGAGATCCCATAAAAAGGTATCAATGGAGGCGTTTGGATGAAACAAGCACATCATGATTTTTGCATTAATTTCATAGATTCAACTTCAAGTTGTGTCTCACACAGCTGGTCCTTCTCGGGTCTTGTATATCAATAATTGTGGACCATGATGTCCTAAATGCCCACGTCGTTGTGTTTTGACGCTGTAGCCATAGCTGGTGACGTCATACCAACAGGAGAGTATCGATAAAAGAATGAGTTAGAATCCAAGTTACGGTTCATGATTTATCCACAGTTTGGACCTCATCGTGGGTTGAACAACCAAGGTGACCAAGGGGTCTACAACTGACTTCTTGCTGCTCTCGATTAAATATTCGCGACATTATGTAGAAAAGTTGTCATCTAGTGGACCATAGTATATACATTTATTTACATTAATAGTGGTTGAGATTTAGCATGGAGGTGTAGCATTTATGATGTTAATAAAGTAGCAAGGGGTCATGCCCCGATGATGGTCTTCTTGTGCGTGACTTTCAGGTGCGAAACTTGGAGCAGCACAATGCAATCCTCAAGGCTCAGATCTCCATGTACACGAACCCCAATGACCCCAATGTTTCGGTGAACACCGCGGTGGTGGCGAGTTCCATCACAGGGATGTACAGCGCTCAAATCGACAGCCTGCAGACCAGCAAGACGGCGTTGCTCAATGAAATCGACCATCTGCGAGGAATCATCCAGGAATTCACCACCAAGTAAGACAAGCGGAGCTGGTTCGGTGAGCTTGATGAAATGTGGATGTTGTGGAGCATTAACTACCACTACCAGGTGTATTGATGACCAGGAATACCAACCTGTAAATAATTAGCGAGTTGTTTTTTTTTTTGGAAACAGAGTCGAGGCTCGTGGAAGAGCTAGTACACTGAACGGATCATGAGAAAATAAACAGTAGAGAAAGGGGGGGGGGTGGGGGGAGCTAGGAAGCACCAACAGTGGAGTCAAAGAGGGAGACTTGGGACAAACAAACAATGGAGGGGGTAGGAATTAGGACAAATGGGGTGGAAAACTAGATGGATTAGGTTTTCCCAGGAGGGAAAACCTGGAAACCAATAAGGAGCAGGCGTGAAATTGCGTACTAGATAGTAGCATAAAAATAGTGACTAGGTATGCCATAAAGTAGTGGAAATGTAGTGACGTGTTAGGGTGGAAAGTAGTGGAAAGTTTTGTGACTTGTTGGTTGTAAAGTAGCAAAGTAAGGACTTGGTAAGCAGGAAAGTAGTGATGAGTGACCTAGACCTACATGTACGCAGATACACAGATGAAGTTGAAATCAACAGAACGCTGGAGATCGAATGGAACTCGCATAAAGAGGTAAAACCACACATCTCATTTTCCCAAAACACAAAAAAAAACAAGCTCATCCCATGTGTTCTCCAACATCCTCGTCCTTCATGTATTTTAAGTACAAGCTTCTCCTTGAGCTATAGCCATTGCACAAAGAAATGAGAAAAGATAAGGGTGATCCTTTACCCTTCCCTGCACCTCCCAATCCCCACTGTCCTCCACATTATCTTCTTGTCCTTGCAATGACGTCTTAGTGTTGGGTTTCTCGTCGAAATCATGGTGGTGTCTTGGCCAATGAGGTGTTTTTTTATGCTCTCTATTGCACGAATAATAATAATTCATCCATCCATCCATCCATCGGGACCATACTCCGTGCGGAGCGTTGGTGCTGCCTAAGCAGTCTCCTTGGCTATTGGGCACAATCCTGGACGGGTCACCACTCCGACACAGGATACCAGCAAGCTGGTACTCATTTTGCCGACCTCGGAAGAATGACAGGCAGAATCAACCCCACCTGGTATTAATTCAACAGCCTAGCGGGATTTGAACTGAGGATCCTGGGATCCCAAGCCCATTACCCGAACCATTAAGCCGACACCATGATGATGATGATGATGATGACTTATTATCAACTGCAACAGAAAATATTTCAACACATAAGAATAATAATGATAACTTTCCTATTGCTTTTCCAGGACATTGACAAAACCTACCTGACCATTGTAGACCAACAGACCAAGGTCAATTCCACTGAAGACCAAATAAGCATGCTGAAGCAGATCTACCAGGCGGTAAACCTTTCACAACATTGCCTCTTCATCATCCCAGGTATTTACAACCCAGACATATGGAAATGACCAGTGTCTCCTCTTCACAGCGTGTCCATGAAGTACATACGGCTATCTCTGGAGGATCCACTGCGGCTGTCAGCATTGAATTGGATAACAGGAAGCAGGCATGGGACCTAACTACGGCCATCAGCGAAGTTAAAAACCACTATGAGGCTCTGGCCTTGAAGAGTCGCCAAGAATCTTTCAGCAACATTGAGACCAAGGTCGGTGGATAGAAAAATGGATACAAGCAGAATCGGACACAGACAAATATTGCTCTCAGCGAGCATATTCATGTGCTGATGACCTATATTAATACGCTCATGACCTATTAATACACTATGCTCATGATCAATATTAATATTCAGGTATATATATATATATATTATATATCTGTATTAATTTAATCATGACCTGCTTGACCTATTAATATTCAGGCATATACTGATGACCTACATCCATATTCATGTGCTGATGACCTATATTAATACGCTCATGACCTATTAATACACTATGCTCATGATCAATATTAATATTCAGGTATATATATATTATATATCTGTATTAATTTAATCATGACCTGCTTGACCTATTAATATTCAGGCATATACTGATGACCTACATCCATATTCATGTGCTGATGACCTATATTCGAATTTATATGCTCATAACCTATAATGATATTCAGCTGCAGATGACCTGTATTTATTCTATCTTATAACAGTGACTCGATCACGATTGGGAAGACATGATTAAAACTAGAACGGTATTCAGTAGAGCTCATACCTCCGCCAGGCTAAACGGTGTACGTTCTGTATCCCACCGAAAGGCCAAATCTGCATCCGGACGTGAACCAAAATCTAATCGGCTTCTTCTTGTCACCTTCCCAACTCATCTCAAAAAAGTCGTGGACGGATTTGGATGAAACTTGGTGGATATCGTGATATATATCATTTTTGGCCCGATCTCCCAAAGGTGAAGAATCACTTAAAAATACTAGCATCCTGATCCGGATCCAGATTTTCACCAAAAACTAAATATTTTGTCATGGTCACACACTCAACATCTCCACCAAATTTCGTCTGAATCCATTTAGAGATATCATGCTCACAAACAAACAGTTAAATAGGGGTGAAAACATAACCCCCGCCCACCTTCAGTGGTGAACTGGAGGTAACAAGAGGCCATTGTTGCATATCTATTCTCATACAGAAACATAACACTGAGACTTCTATTCTCTTAAATATATTGTTTGTATATCTTCAAAGCCTTCACATGGAGACCCATTCCCATCCAGGTAAACTTTGTATCGTGAATCACCTGCAGCAAACTTTGGGTTGTGGGGTCAGGACACCGCGTGTTGACATTACAGGTGCCACACTCCGCAACCTAAAATTATATAGCGTATCAGGAATTTGCGATTATTGTTTTGCGTGTTTTAGATATATATATATATATATATATATATATATATATATATATATATATATATATATATATATATATATATATATATATATATATATATACATACAAGGATTTTGTAAAATTCCATCTTGCTTCACCATAAAATCACCACGTTTGATTTCTCTCATTTTATTAAAGCAGGCAAACCTTTTCCTTCCACCAGATCAACGCGGCGATTATCACAAACCAGCCGACCGCGGTGGCATTCACACAAGCAAAGGAGGAGATCCATATGTACAAGATGCAGATTGAGAGCACCCGCCGGGAGATAACCCGTCTGAATGTGAAGGTATCCGAACTCCTCCACAAACATCAAACACCGCGTCGGGTTTCCTTTATTCTGAAAACGTCATTGTTTGCTGTTGGTGGTTTCTTTCTTGAAGAACAGCGAAATGGAAACACAGATCACAGAGCTGGAAGCAAGTGTGCAAATCCAGACTGATAACTGGAATGAGAAGATTAGCAAACTGAGAATGGAGCTGGACAATATAAAGAAGGTATGTTTCTGCCAAATGCAAGAGCAAGTCCTGGATTTATTCCCCCCCCCCCCGGAAGTCATTCATAATAATTAATCGATTGGCTTTTGGAGACCCAATAATTCAAAAGATGTCCCATTCATTACATGGGTGTGGAGCTTTTGACTTTTAACAATCACATCACGTTCCTCCATCAGAAAATCGCTCAGTATTCCCGAGAGTACCAGGAATTGTTGGGCATGAAGATGTCCCTGGACCTTGAAATTGCGGCCTACAGGAAGATGCTGGACGGCGAGGAGATGAGGTCAGGACACATTGGGCTTTGCGCACTTAGTTTTTGTCCTTTTCCGCCACTGAAGGTCAGCATCACTATCCTTGGTGCTGGTACAAAAGAAAATAATTCTTCATGGGTATAATGCAGTGCACTCTTTGGATGTATTTCAGATTTCATACCGGAGGAGGTATCACTGTTACCAGTGGTAGGAGCACCGCCATGAGTTCAATCATAGGTGGCGGCGGTGACGCGGCATCTTCGACGGGTGCGGCCATGGGGCTTCTGGGCCACGGGACAGCCTTTTCGCTCGGATCCTATGCACGCGGGACAGGCTATGGTCAAAGCAGTCTCGGCCAATTGAGCAGTCAGTCCAAGTGGCATGGGAGTGGAGGATATGGGGGAAGTGACTACTCGTATTCTGGAAGCAAAAATATGATGGACAGCAGTTACTTCAAGTCTAGCTCTGGTAATTGCTCTGGCCACATGGGAAATACATTGGGAAATACATATAGGACGTGCACACAGTAGTGCTTTGAATGATACCCGATGCACAAAAATTGTTACTTTCTTAGTTTTGGGAAGGGGAGAGTGGGGAGGGGGGTGGAGGCATATAACCATTGCTTTTAATCATGATTATATAAGATGCATACATTTTGAAAAACGAACCAACAATGTCAAAAATACTGCACCCATTGTAATTGATATCTATTGTGTTTTCGATTCCTTGCAGCCCTTTCCTCGGTCCACATGGCTTGACATCGCAAAGAGTGAAACGGCAGATATCGTGGGTGCCATGGAGTCGGATGTCAACACTTTCACCATTTCATGGCTTCACAAACGTATCACAAACACCACATCTGCAATTCGGGACCCCACCCCTTCCCCGGATGGTTTTGAAGGCCATGCTTTCAAAATGGCAGAGCTCTTTACCATCCTCATTTACTTCATTTCGCTTTGCAAGTTGCACGCTGCCTTTGTGACGCAAGAAGGCATTCGCATGATAAAGAGCCAAACACTATCTTGAGAGGCTTAAATATCGCTTTAAAAAAAAAAAAAAAATCAACAACCGAGAACTGTTTATGCCATGAGGTACGGATCGTGCTATACAGGTTGGGTCCAAAACAAACGTGCGCAACATTTCATCAGTGGTGTTTCCTGATTACCGCGCAATGTTTAAATTCTCGTCTTCACAAACGAACTGTCCATCCATGGACCATAGCATAGTCTCGATTACTCACATAAACCATCAATTCCTCAATATGTTACCAGGCCGTTCATCACAAAACACATTCTACATCCGGTATTGTGCACAATCATATATCTTGGAATGTTTTAACGATGTTACCTTTTTTGGCTTTGAATTTACCTTGCATGTTATTTGCAGTTCGTGCTCCTTTTGCAGACCTTCTGGCTTCATCTTGACTCGTCTTGATGATAGAGACACAATAAAAGCACATTCTTGAGATGTTTGTCTCGTTTCGCTTCCAAGATGGTGTCATCATTTCAAGGGAATACACCATTAATTGATCGGTAAAGCCGAATTTAAATGACATGACATTTTCTTCACCAGTAAACTGGGGGATGGAAAAAGTGGCTGAAGATTGAAAGGATCTCAGGTGACCTTCAGGTTGTGTTTCATGAAAGGTCACGGTATTCATGAATCAGATCCTTCATGCATTCCATTCCGTGTGTTGATGCTTTGACCCTTTATTGCAGCAATTCTCAATTACAGTGAAACTTTTTATAATTAAAAGGTGAAGATCCAGATACTGAATTTTTATTTTTTAACTGATTCTTCACCAATAAGAGATAGTGCCAAAAATGATACACAGCATGATATATCCAGACATTGTGGATGGATTATTACAAAACTAGGTGGATGACTTGGTTAGGTAACAAGAACAAGCCAATTCAATTTCCGTTCAGGTCTGCCTCCAGATCCAGCCTATCGGTGGATACAAATCGTAAACTGTTCAGCCTGGCGGAGGTGTGTGCTCTACCGAGTGCGTTCTCATTATTCTTTGTAAAATTACAGTGAAACAATTAAAAATAGAAAATGTACTTTGATTATGGTCAGGTGATGGAAAAGGTTTAGTCTCATGAAGTAGGCCTCATTATTGTCCAATATCTCTCCTGGGCCAATTTCACTGCAAAGACACTCACAGAAGTGGGCTTCCTACATCGATCCAAGACTTTCCCCGGAAAACGAGAAAGAGCAATCTGAGAGTGTGGACCCTCACCAGGACTTCTTTTGTGTCGAAGTCCTGGAAGTCCTTCTTTTGTGTGGAACTTGTGTGTTGTACTGAGTGTGCTGGTGTGTTTGCCTTTGTGTTGTATATAGAAGAAGCATTGATGATGTTCCCAACATGCTCGCATTGTAATAGTACATACTTTATAGATATACTCACATTGTAATAATACATACAGTACTTTATAAATACACTCACATTGTAATAGGACATACTTCATAGATATACTCACATTGTAATAATACATACTTTATAGATACACTCACATTGTAATAGGACATACTTTATAGACATACTCACACTGGAATAGTACATACTTTATAGATATACTCACATTGTAATAATACGTAGTTTATAGATACACTCACATTGTAATAGTACATACTTTATAGATATACTCACATTGTAATAATACGTAGTTTATAGATATACTCACATTGTAATACGACATACTTTAAACATATACTCACATTATAATAATACATACTTTATAGATGTACTCACATTGTAATAATAAGTAGTTTATACATATACTTATATTGTAATAATACAAACTTTATAGATGTGCTCACATTATAATAATGGATACAGTACTTTATAGATACACTCACATTTTAATAGGACGTACTTTATAGACATACTCACACTGGAATAGGACATACTTTATAGATATACTCACATTGTAATAGGACATACTTTATAGACAAACTCACATTGGAATAGTACATACTTTATAGATATACTCGCATTGTAATAATACGTAGTTTATAGATATACTCACATTGTAATAGTACATACTTTTTAGATACACTCACATTGTAATAGTACATACGTTATAGACATACTCACACTGGAATAGTACATACTTCATAGACATACCCACATTGTAATAAAACATGCAGTACTTTATAAATATACTCACATTGTAATAGTACATACTTTATAGACATACTCACACTGGATTAGTACATACTTTAAAGATATACTCACATTGTAATAATACGTAGTTTATAGATATACTCACATTGTAATACGACATACTTTAAACATATACTCACATTATAATAATACATACTTTATAGATGTACTCACATTGTAATAATACGTAGTTTATAGATATACTCACATTGTAATACTACATACTTTTAACATATTCTCACATTGTAATAATACATACTTTATGGATATACTCACATTATAATAATACATACAGTACTTTATAGATACACTCACATTGTAATAGTACATACTTTATAGACAAACTCACACTGGAATAGGACATACTTTATAGATATACTCACATTGTAATAATACGTAGTTTATAGATATACTCACATTGTAATACTACATACTTTAAACATATACTCACATTGTAATAATACATACTTTATAGATGTACTCACATTGTAATAATACGTAGTTTATACATATACTTACAATGTAATAATACATACTTTATCGATATACTCACATTATAATAATAGATACAGTACTTTATAGATACACTCACATTTTAATAGGACGTACTTTATAGACATACTCACACTGGAATAGGACATACTTTATAGATATACTCACATTGTAATAGGACATACTTTATCGACAAACTCACATTGGAATCGTACATACTTTACAGATATACTCGCATTGTAATAATACGTAGTTTATGCATATACTCACATTGTAATAGGACGTACTTTATAGACATACTCACACTGGAATAGGACATACTTTATAGACATACTCACATTGGAATAGTACATACTTTATAGATATACTGAGATTGCAATAATACGTAGTTTATAGATATACTCACATTGTAATACTACATACTTTAAACATATACTCACATTGTAATAATACATACTTTATAGATGTACTCACATTGTAATAATACGTAGTTTATACATATACTTACAATGTAATAATACATACTTTATCGATATACTCACATTATAATAATAGATACAGTACTTTATAGATACACTCACATTTTAATAGGACGTACTTTATAGACATACTCACACTGGAATAGGACATACTTTATAGATATACTCACATTGTAATAGGACATACTTTATCGACAAACTCACATTGGAATAGTACATACTTTACAGATATACTCGCATTGTAATAATACGTAGTTTATGCATATACTCACATTGTAATAGGACGTACTTTATAGACATACTCACACTGGAATAGGACATACTTTATAGACATACTCACATTGGAATAGTACATACTTTATAGATATACTGAGATTGCAATAATACGTAGTTTATAGATATACTCACAGTGTAATACTACATAATTTAAACATATACTCACATTGTTATAATACATACTTTATAGATGTACTCACATTGTAATAATACGTAGTTTATACATATACTCACATTGTAATA
>NC_140975.1:5385100-5390100 GCF_056783735.1 Eptatretus burgeri
TACACTCACATTGTAATGGGACGTACTTTATAGACATACTCACACTGGAATAGGACATACTTTATAGATATACTCACATTGTAATAGGACATACTTTATAGACAAACTCACATTGGAATAGTACAAACTTTATAGATATACTCACATTGTAATAATACGTAGTTTATACATATACTCACATTGTAATAGGTCGTACTTTATAGATATACTCACATTGTAATAGGACATACTTTGTAGACATACTCACACTGGAATAGAACATACTTTATAGATATATTCACATTGTAATAATACGTAGTTTATAGATATACGCACATTGTAATACTACATACTTTAAACATATACTCACATTGTAATAATACATACTTTATAGATGTACTCACATTGTAATAATACGTAGTTTATACATACACTCACATTGTAATAATACATACTTTATCGATATACTCACATTGTAATAGTATATACTTTATACATATAATCACATTGCAATAATACATACTTTATCGATATACTCACATTGTAATTGTACAATCTTTATAGATATAGTCACATTGTAACAGTACGTCATTTATAGATATACTCACATTGTAACAGTACATACTTTATAGATATACTCACATTGCAACTGCACATACGTTATAGATATACTCACATTGTAATGGTGCATACATTGCAGATATACTCACATTGGAATAGTACATACTTTATAGACATACTCAGACTGGAATAGTACATACTTTATCGACATACTCACACTGGAATAGTACATACTTTATAGATATACTCAAATTCTAATTGAACATACTTTATCGATATACTCACAATGTAATAGTACATACCTTATATATATATATACTCACATTGTAATTGTACATACTTTATTGATATACTCAAATTGTAAATGAACATACTTTATAGATACACTCACATTGTAAGAGTACGTAGTTTATAGATATACTCACAACGTAATAGTACATACCTTATATATATATATATATACTCGCATTGTAATTGTTCATACTTTATTGATATACTCACATTGTAATTGTACATACTTTATAGACATACTCGCATTGTAGTTGCACATACTTTGTAGATATACCCACATTTCAATTGTACCTACCTTTTCGAGTTTTAAATGTTAAAAGTTTGAATATTGTAGTTAACTAAGTTAAAAGTTTTAATATTTCAGGTGACCATATTTCAATATTGCCGTTAACCAAGTTAAATGTTTTAATATTACAGTATTAAAAAAGACCAAGTTAAAAGTCTTAATATTGTAGTTAACCAAGTTAAAAGTTTTAAATTGCAGTTAATAATGCTAAGAGTTATTTAATGACAGTTAACCATGTTAAAAGTTTAATTTTGCAGTTAACTATGTTAAAAGTTTTTAAATTGCAGTTGACCTTGTTAAAAGTTTAATATTGCAGTTGACCATGTTAAAAGTTTAATATTGCAATTAATCATGTTAAAAGTATTAATATTGCAGTTAATCATGTTAAAAGTTTTAAATTGCCGTTAACCATGTTAAAAGGATAATATTTCAGTTGGCCATGATAAAAGTTTAATATTGCAGTTAATCATGTTAAAAGTATTAATAATGCAGTTAATCAAAGTTTTAAATTGCAGTTAACCATGTTAAAAGGAAAATATTGCAGTTGACCATGTTTAAAGTTTAATATTGCAGTTGACCATGTTTCAATATTGCAGTTAAAAATGTTAAAAGTTTAATATTGCAATTGACCATGTTAAAAGTATTAATATTGCAGTTAATCATGAAAAAAGTTTTAATATTACAATTGACCATGTTAAAAATGTTAATACCGCAGTTAATCATGATAAAAGTTTTAATATTGCAGTTAATCATGAAAAAAGTTTTAAATTGTAGTTAACCATTTTAAAGTTTTAAATTGCAATAATTTCGTTTCAAACCCCAGTTAAAGAAATCCTTCACTATTGTACTTAGTTTAAAATATTGTGAAGCTATTTCTATGTTCAGCACAGTTAAACAAGTTGTAATTACAATAAAACACTTTATAACCACAAGAGTGGTTTAGGATTGAAAGTATTTTTAAATATACTTGATTATCATAGTTATTCAAACGCATACAACAAACCCAATTGTAAATACAACTAAACAGTTTGTGATGAGAATTAAATCAATTAATTACAATTACAAGAAAACCAAGAGAACGTGAATTACACTAATAAAGTGTTTTATATGAACTATTCTTGTGTTAAATGTAACGGTAACAGTGTACCTGGTTGTTTCCATACCTGGTTGGCTATATGCGAGTGCCTTGGCTGCCGCTGCACGCATTCGATTGGAAGCTGACGTCAGTAGAGTCGCGTGGTTCGCTACTCCTTGTCTGTGTTACATGAAGAACAACGAGCTCACTTTTAATAGTGCTTTGAACAAGTTTGATTTCAAAATGTTTACACAACAAATCAATGCAAAACACTAACGATTATTTACTTTCATGTTTTGTACGAATCTTGCTCACCTTTGGGGCACCATGTTAGATCAGACTACATACGACGGTTATGGTCCACTGTGAAAACGTTCTCCAACCACGTGATATTGTAATAAACATTGTGGTTCCATGGCCGTTGAGTGTGTCATGAACTTGTGAGGTCATCCGAGTCACAAAACAGGTCACAGTCCATGTTCAAGGTGATGTGAAAGATGGACAGAAAGCAAAGAGTGGTGACAAGTTTGTTAACGGTTCCCACGAGGGTGACCTTAACGGAACACATACATCATTAGCGAAAAGATCCAAGCAGAGTTTGGCGATCACTTGACTCAGGAATTTGGGATTCTATCTGGGAACTGGTAGGCAGTGAAGGTGTTTTCTTTTCGAAGGATGTTACTGAATGGACGAGCAAATGTGCTGAAGACTTTAAATCGATGTATCAGGGATGTTCGATTGAAATGAATTCGATTTTCAGACATGAACATGATCTTATTGTTTTGTTTTGTTTTCGATCACATTTGATGCCTCTGTAGTTTTAAACAAGGACAACAAGGAAAGGCAATTCAGGAGGGAGAGAGTTGGTGCGATGCAATCATAACGTCATCCTCTGTACTCTGCTTGCATCCATCGCAATCAAGTTTGACTTCAGCTGCAGGTCGAACATCCTTGCCAAGGTAATTATGAAAGGTATGCTAAGAGTCGGAATTGCATTAACGACATTCCGATAAATAAGGCAGCGACTTCGCTGCTATATATGAAGGGACCTGTTGAGGAAAACGCCTATCAGGTCTTCATTCAGCAAGCCAAGGACTGACAACTACTTTATCTTTCTCCAGAAGTCACTTCCAAGGTCGTGCAAGATGACAGCAGGAGTCTCTCGACCTCATGGTGCTGCTCATGGTCAGGGCCAGAGTCACAATCAGGCCCAAAGTATTAGCCACAGCCAGGGTCACGACACCCCGTATCGGATCAGTGGGAAGGCAGTTCGACACGGAGCGTCTTACTCTGGTGGTCTTGCCTCGGCCCTAACCTTGCATTCCTCAGTCTCTTCGCTCAGCCCGAGCAGCATGGCCGGAGGACCTGGTGTCTCACGAATGATCGGTGCTGGAATATTGGGCCTATCTGCTATCGGTGTCGGGGTGCCGTCACTTGGCCTGCGTGGGGCTGGAGCTGGGAAAGCCCTGCGGGCCATCACCTCCTCTTTCAGGGCACGTCTGGGTGACCAAGTTATCACAATCAGCGGTTACGGTGTCAACCCTCTCTTCATGCCAGGAGCAGGGACCGGGTTTGGCAAGAGATATGATAGTGCTGCCTTAATGCCATTGATCGACCCATCGACCCTCCCGCCAATTGACACTGTACAGGTGACTCGTATCAAGGAGAAGCAGGACCTACAAACCCTCAATGACAAATTTGCAGCACTGGTGGACAAGGTGATGTCTGGGTTTTCTTGCAATGCTCTATCGTATTTAAGAATATGTGTCTAACTTGAAATCGTGCTTCCATTTTTTTTAATACGCTGCATCGTTTCTTTGAATTGCTTCATCATTTGGACTTGTCACTTCTGCCTGGGACAAAAGGACCATTATGAAGCCTGTTGAGGTGTTATTCGAGGCTGGGTGTGCATTTGTACGCATGTTGCTAAATGATTTGCGAGTATACCTCTTATCTGTGAATAACTATGTAGTCCACACGAGAGCATCTGTGGATGGATTTGCAAAGAATACATCATATAGATCTTTGTTTGAGACTTTATGGGACTTCTGCATACCTTTGGTATCCCAGGATGCCTCCTCCAGCTCATCACAGGTCCACGTGAGCTCACCGATCGTCCTTTTGTGCTGGGCGATCTGCTCGCTGGTTTGGTATTTCTGCCATGATGCTTTGCTAAGCCATTTTCTTCTGCTTGACCACAATGTTCTGTTGCAGGTTCGAGTTCTGGAACAGCAAAACACAATAATGAAAGCTCAAATTGGCATCATCATGAACCCTGATGAGCACAATGGGCCCGTGAATACCGTCGTGGTTATGAGCTCCATTCAAGGTACCTACAACGTGAAGATTGAAGATCTGAAAGCTGTGAAGACTGCCTTGCTCTCTGAAATTGATCACCTGACGGGCGTTATCGAAGATTACACGAACAAGTAAGTGGATGTGGCTTTGGAAGGTCGGTCATTCGGATTAGTGTGTGCAATCGAGGACACCTGATGAGGTTGATTTGTATTACGAATTCTGAAATCAACAAGACAGTTCATAAGGACACCTTACCCCACGCAGTCTTGGGTCGGACACGGAGAGGGTCTTTTCAACTCTTGCTCTGTGTTTCCAAGCACGATTCACATTTCCTACGAGCTGTGATTTTGTCTGAATGTCGATACAGTATTGTCCAATGCTGAGAGAGCGAGCAGAAAATTTTATTGGTTGAGATGGCCAAAAATCGCGAAATATTTTGTACCAGTCCTGCACAACTAGAGGTTTTTGGAAGTGCCAACATGGCGATTTGTGTTCTACAGTGTTCAAGTA
>NC_140975.1:5394324-5436824 GCF_056783735.1 Eptatretus burgeri
TCCTGCTTGGTGTCCGTGTGGGCGTGTTTCCCACTTGGTGTCCGTGTGGGCGTGTTTCCCGCTTGGTGTCCGTGTGGGAGTGTTTCCCGCTTGGTGTCCGTGTGGGAGTGTTTCCCGCTTGGTGTCCGTGTGGGCGTGTTTCCCGCTTGGTGTCCGTGTGGGCGTGTTTCCCGCTTGGTGTCCGTGTTTCCCGCTTGGTGTCTGTGTAGCCGTGTTTCCCGCTTGGTGTCCGTGTGGGCGTGTTTCCCGCTTGGTGTCCGTGTGGGCGTGTTTCCCGCTTGGTGTCCGTGTAGGCGTGTTTCCCGCTTGGTGTCCGTGTGGGAATGTTTCCCGCTTGGTGTCCGTGTGGGCGTGTTTCCCGCTTGGTGTCCGTGTGGGCGTGTTTCCCGCTTGGTGTCCGTGTGGGCGTGTTTCCCGCTTGGTGTCCGTGTGGGCGTGTTTCCCGCTTGGTGTCCGTGTGGGCGTGTTTCCCGCTTTGTGTCGGTGTGGGCGTGTTTCCCGCTTTGTGTCCGTGTGGGTGTGTTTCCCGCTTTGTGTCAGTGTGGGCATGTTTCCCGCTTTGTGTCGGTGTGGGCGTGTTTCCCGCTTTGTGTCCGTGTGGGCGTGTTTCCCGCTTTGTGTCTGTGTGGGCGTGTTTCTCGCTTTGTGTCCGTGTGGGCGTGTTTCCCGCTTTGTGTCCGTGTGGGCATGTTTCCCGCTTGGTGTCCGTGTGGGCGTGTTTCCCGCTTTGTGGCCGTGTGGGCGTGTTTCCTGCTTTGTGTCCGTGTGGGCGTGTTTCCCGCTTTGTGTCTGTGTGGACATGTTTCCCGCTTTGTGTCTGTGTTTCCCGCTTGGTGTCCGTGTGGGAGTGTTTCCCGCTTGGTGTCCGTGTGGGCGTGTTTCCCGCTTGGTGTCCGTGTTGGCGTGTTTCCCGCTTTGTGTCCGTGTGGGCATGTTTCCCGCTTGGTGTCTGTGTGGGCGTGTTTCCCGCTTGGTGTCCGTGTGGGCGTGTTTCCCGCTTTGTGTCCCTGTGGGCATGTTTCCCGCTTTGTGTCCGTTTGGGCGTGTTTCCCGCTTTGTGTCAGTGTGGGCATGTTTCCCGCTTTGTGTGCGTGTGGGCGTGTTTCCCGCTTTGTGTCGGTGTGGGCGTGTTTCCCGCTTTGTGTCCGTGTGGGCGTGTTTCCCGCTTTGTGTCCGTGTGGGCGTGTTTCCCGCTTTGTGTCCGTGTCGGCATGTTTCCCGCTTTGTGTCCGTGTGGGCGTGTTTCCCGCTTTGTGTCTGTGTGGGCATGTTTCCCGCTTTGTGTCCGTGTGGGCGTGTTTCCCGCTTTGTGTCAGTGTGGGCATGTTTCCCGCTTTGTGTCTGTGTGGGCATGTTTCCCGCTTTGTGTCTTTGTGGGCGTGTTTCCCGCTTTGTGTCCGTGTGGGCGTGTTTCCCGCTTGGTGTCCGTGTGGGAGTGTTTCCCGCTTGGTGTCCGTGTGGGCGTGTTTCCCGCTTGGTGTCCGTGTTGGCGTGTTTCCCGCTTTGTGTCCGTGTGGGCATGTTTCCCGCTTGGTGTCTGTGTGGGCGTGTTTCCGCTTGGTGTCCGTGTGGGAGTGTTTCCCGCTTGGTGTCCATGTGGTCGTCTTTCCCGCTTGGTGTCCGTGTAGCCGTGTTTCCCGCTTGGTGTCCGTGTGGGCGTGTTTCCCGCTTGGTGTCCGTGTTTCCCGCTTGGTGTCCGTGTTTCCCGCTTGGTGTCCGTGTTTCCCGCTTGGTGTCCGTGTTTCCCGCTTGGTGTCCGTGTTTCCCGCTTGGTGTCCGTGTTTCCCGCTTGGTGTCCGTGTGGGCGTGTTTCCCGCTTGGTGTCCGTGTAGGCGTGTTTCCCGCTTGGTGTCCGTGTTTCCCGCTTGGTGTCCGTGTGGGCGTGTTTCCCGCTTGGTGTCCGTGTGGGCGTGTTTCCCGCTTGGTGTCCGTGTGGGCGTGTTTCCCGCTTGGTGTCCGTGTGGGCGTGTTTCCCGCTTGGTGTCCGTGTGGGCGTGTTTCCCGCTTGGTGTCCGTGTGGGCGTGTTTCCCGCTTGGTGTCCGTGTCGGCGTGTTTCCCGCTTGGTGTCCGTGTGGGAGTGTTTCCCGCTTGGTGTCCGTGTGGGAGTGTTTCCCGCTTGGTGTCCGTGTGGGAGTGTTTCCCGCTTGGTGTCCGTGTGGGAGTGTTTCCCGCTTGGTGTCCGTGTGGGAGTGTTTCCCGCTTGGTGTCCGTGTGGGAGTGTTTCCCGCTTGGTGTCCGTGTGGGAGTGTTTCCCGCTTGGTGTCCTTGTGGGCGTGTTTCCCGCTTGGTGTCCGTGTAGGGGTGTTTCCCGCATAGTGTCCGTGTGGGCGTGTTTCCCGCTTGGTGTCCGTGTGGGAGTGTTTCCCGCTTGGTGTCCGTGTGGGCGTGTTTCCCGCTTGGTGTCCGTGTGGGCGTGTTTCCCGCTTGGTGTCCGTGTTTCCCGCTTGGTGTCCGTGTTTCCCGCTTGGTGTCCGTGTGGGCGTGTTTCCCGCTTGGTGTCCGTGTAGGCGTGTTTCCCGCTTGGTGTCCGTGTGGTAGTGTTTCCCGCTTGGTGTCCGTGTGGGCGTTTTTCCCGCTTGGTGTCCGTGTGGGCGTGTTTCCCGCTTGGTGTCCGTGTGGGCGTGTTTCCCGCTTTGTGTCGGTGTGGGCGTGTTTCCCGCTTTGTGTCCGTGTGGGCGTGTTTCCCGCTTTGTGTCCGTGTGGGCGTGTTTCCCGCTCGGTGTCCGTGTGGGCGTGTTTCCCGCTTTGTGTCTGTGTGGGCGTGTTTCCCGCTTTGTGTCCATGTGGGCATGTTTCCCGCTTTGTGTCTGTGTGGGCATGTTTCCCGCTTTGTGTCAGTGTGGGCGTGTTTCCCGCTTTGTGTCCGTGTGGGCGTGTTTCCCGCTTTGTGTCCGTGTGGGCGTGTTTCCCGCTTTGTGTCTGTGTGGGCGTGTTTCCCGCTTTGTGTCCGTGTGGGCATGTTTCCCGCTTGGTGTCCGTGTGGGCGTGTTTCCCGCTTGGTGTCCGTGTTTCCCGCTCGGTGTCCGTGTTTCCCGCTTTGTGTCTGTGTGGGCGTGTTTCCCGCTTTGTGTCCGTGTGGGCATGTTTCCCGCTTTGTGTCTGTGTGGAAGTGTTTCCCGCTTTGTGTCCGTGTGGGCATGTTTCCCGCTTGGTGTCCGTGTGGGCGTGTTTCCCGCTTGGTGTCCGTGTTGGCGTGTTTCCCGCTTTGTGTCCATGTGGGCATGTTTCCCGCTTGGTGTCTGTGTGGGCGTGTTTCCGCTTGGTGTCCGTGTGGGAGTGTTTCCCGCTTGGTGTCCATGTGGTCGTCTTTCCCGATTGGTGTCCGTGTTGGCGTGTTTCCCGCTTGGTGTCCGTTTGGGCATGTTTCCCGCTTTGTGTCTGTGTGGGCGTGTTTCCCGCTTTGTGTCCGTGTGGGCATGTTTCCCGCTTGGTGTCCGTGTGGGCGTGTTTCCCGCTTTGTGTCCGTGTGGGCGTGTTTCCCGCTTGGTGTCCGTGTGGGCGTGTTTCCCGCTTGGTGTCCGTGTGGGCGTGTTTCCCGCTTTGTGTCCGTTTGGGCGTGTTTCCCGCTCGGTGTCCGTGTGGGCGTGTTTCCCGCTTTGTGTCCGTGTGGGTGTGTTTCCCGCTTTGTGTCAGTGTGGGCATGTTTCCCGCTTTGTGTCGGTGTGGGCGTGTTTCCCGCTTTGTGTCCGTGTGGGCGTGTTTCCCGCTTTGTGTCCGTGTGGGCGTGTTTCCCGCTTTGTGTCCGTGTGGGCGTGTTTCCCGCTTTGTGTCCGTGTGGGCGTGTTTCCCGCTTGGTGTCCGTGTTGGCGTGTTTCCCGCTTGGTGTCTGTGTGGGCGTGTTTCCGCTTGGTGTCCGTGTGGGAGTGTTTCCCGCTTGGTGTCCATGTGGTCGTCTTTCCCGCTTGGTGTCCTTGTGGGCGTGTTTCCCGCTTGGTGTCCGTGTAGGGGTGTTTCCCGCATAGTGTCCGTGTGGGCGTGTTTCCCGCTTGGTGTCCGTGTTGGCGTGTTTCCCGCTTGGTGTACGTTTTTCCCGCTTGATGTCCGTGTAGCCGTGTTTCCCGCTTGGTGTCCGTGTGGGCGTGTTTCCCGCTTGGTGTCCGTGTTTCCCGCTTGGTGTCCGTGTTTCCCGCTTGGTGTCCGTGTGGGCGTGTTTCCCGCTTGGTGTCCGTGTAGGCGTGTTTCCCGCTTGGTGTCCGTGGAGGCGTGTTTCCCGCTTGGTGTCCGTGTGGGAGTGTTTCCCGCTTGGTGTCCGTGTGGGCGTGTTTCCCGCTTGGTGTCCGTGTGGGCGTGTTTCCCGCTTGGTGTCCGTGTGGGCGTGTTTCCCGCTTGGTGTCCGTGTGGGCGTGTTTCCCGCTTGGTGTCCGTGTCGGCGTGTTTCCCGCTTGGTGTCCGTGTGGGAGTGTTTCCCGCTTGGTGTCCGTGTGGGCGTGTTTCCCGCTTGGTGTCCGTGTGGGCGTGTTTCCCGCTTGGTGTCCGTGTGGGCGTGTTTCCCGCTTGGTGTCCGTGTGGGCGTGTTTCCCGCTTGGTGTCCGTGTTTCCCGCTTGGTGTCCGTGTGGGCGTGTTTCCCGCTTTGTGTCTGTGTGGGCGTGTTTCCCGCTTTGTGTCCGTTTGGGCGTGTTTCCCGCTTGGTGTCCGTGTGGGCGTGTTTCCCGCTTTGTGTCCTTGTGGGCATGTTTCCCGCTTTGTGTCCATGTGGGCGTGTTTCCCGCTTTGTGTCCGTGTGGGCATGTTTCCCGCTTTGTGTCCGTGTGGGCGTGTTTCCCGCTTTGTGTCCGTGTGGGCGTGTTTCCCGCTTGGTGTCTGTGTGGGCATGTTTCCCGCTTGGTGTCTGTGTGGGCATGTTTCCCGCTTTGTGTCCGTGTGGGCGTGTTTCCCACTTTGTGTCTGTGTGGGCGTGTTTCCAGCTTTGTGTCTTTGTGGGCGTGTTTCCCGCTTTGTGTCCGTGTGGGCGTGTTTCCCGCTTGGTGTCCGTGTTTCCCGCTTGGTGTCCGTGTGGGCGTGTTTCCCGCTTTGTGTCTGTGTGGGCGTGTTTCCCGCTTTGTGTCCGTTTGGGCGTGTTTCCCGCTTGGTGTCCGTGTGGGCGTGTTTCCCGCTTTGTGTCCGTGTGGGCATGTTTCCCGCTTTGTGTCCGTGTGGGCGTGTTTCCCGCTTTGTGTCCGTGTGGGCGTGTTTCCCGCTTTGTGTCCGTGTGGGCGTGTTTCCCGCTTGGTGTCTGTGTGGGCATGTTTCCCGCTTGGTGTCTGTGTGGGCATGTTTGCCGCTTTGTGTCCGTGTGGGCATGTTTCCCGCTTTGTGTCTGTGTGGGCGTGTTTCCCGCTTTGTGTCCGTGTGGGCGTGTTTCCCGCTTTGTGTCCGTGTCGGCATGTTTCCCGCTTTGTGTCCGTGTGGGCGTGTTTCCCGCTTTGTGTCAGTGTGGGCATGTTTCCCGCTTTGTGTCCGTGTGGGCGTGTTTCCCGCTTTGTGTCCGTGTGGGCGTGTTTCCCGCTTTGTGTCCGTGTGGGCGTGTTTCCCGCTTTGTGTCCGTGTGGGCATGTTTCCCGCTTTGTGTCCGTGTGGGCATGTTTCCCGCTTTGTGTCCGTGTGGGCATGTTTCCCGCTTTGTGTCCGTGTTGGCGTGTTTACCGCTTTGTGTCCGTGTGGGCATATTTCCTGCTTGGTTTCCGTGTGGGCATATTTACCGCTTTGTGTCCGTGTGGGCATGTTTCCCGCTTGGTGTCCGTGTGGGCGTGTTTCCCGCTTGGTGTCCGTGTTTCCCGCTTGGTGTCCGTGTGGGGGTGTTTCCCACTTGGTGTCCGTGTTGGCGTGTTACACACTTGGTGTCCGTGTTTCCCGCTTGGTGTCCGTGTAGGCGTGTTTCCCGCTTGGTGTCCGTGTGGGAATGTTTCCCGCTTGGTGTCCGTGTTTCCCGCTTGGTGTCCGTGTGGGAGTGTTTCCCGCTTGGTGTCCGGGTGGGAGTGTTTCCCGCTTGGTGTCCGTGTGGGCGTGTTTCCCGCTTGGTGTCCGTGTGGGCGTGTTTCCCGCTTGGTGTCCGTGTGGGCGTGTTTCCCGCTTGGTGTCCGTGTGGGCGTGTTTCCCGCTTGGTGTCCGTGTGGGCGTGTTTCCCGCTTGGTGTCCGTGTGGGCGTGTTTCCCGCTTGGTGTCCGTGTGGGCGTGTTTCCCGCTTGGTGTCCGTGTGGGCGTGTTTCCCGCTTGGTGTCCGTGTTTCCCGCTTGGTGTCCGTGTGGGCGTGTTTCCCACTTTGTGTCTGTGTGGGCGTGTTTTTCGCTTTGTGTCTTTGTGGGCTTGTTTCCCGCTTTGTGTCTGTGTGGGCGTGTTTCCCGCTTTGTGTCCGTGTGGGCGTGTTTCCCGCTTTGTGTCCGTGTGGGCGTGTTTCCCGCTTTGTGTCTGTGTGGGCGTGTTTCCCGCTTTGTGTCCGTTTGGGCGTGTTTCCCGCTTGGTGTCCGTGTGGGCGTGTTTCCCGCTTTGTGTCCGTGTGGGCATGTTTCCCGCTTTGTGTCCGTGTGGGCGTGTTTCCCGCTTTGTGTCCGTGTGGGCATGTTTCCCGCTTTGTGTCCGTGTGGGCGTGTTTCCCGCTTTGTGTCCGTGTGGGCGTGTTTCCCGCTTGGTGTCTGTGTGGGCATGTTTCCCGCTTGGTGTCTGTGTGGGCATGTTTCCCGCTTTGTGTCCGTGTGGGCATGTTTCCCGCTTTGTGTCCGTGTGGGCGTGTTTCCCGCTTTGTGTCTGTGTGGGCGTGTTTCCCGCTTTGTGTCTGTGTGGGCGTGTTTCCCGCTTTGTGTCCGTGTGGGCGTGTTTCCCGCTTTGTGTCAGTGTGGGCATGTTTCCCGCTTTGTGTCTGTGTGGGCGTGTTTCCCGCTTTGTGTCCGTGTGGGCGTGTTTCCCGCTTTGTGTCCGTGTGGGCATGTTTCCCGCTTGGTGTCCGTGTGGGCGTGTTTCCCACTTTGTGTCTGTGTGGGCGTGTTTCCCGCTTTGTGTCTCTGTGGGCGTGTTTCCCGCTTTGTGTCTGTGTGGACGTGTTTCCCGCTTTGTGTCTGTGTGGACGTGTTTCCCGCTTGGTGTCCGTGTGGGAGTGTTTCCCGCTTGGTGTCCGTGTGGGCGTGTTTCCCGCTTTGTGTCTGTGTGGGCGTGTTTCCCGCTTTGTGTCTGTGTGGGCGTGTTTCCCGCTTGGTGTCCGTGTGGGCGTGTTTCCCGCTTTGTGTCCGTGTGGGCATGTTTCCCGCTTTGTGTCCGTGTGGGCGTGTTTCCCGCTTTGTGTCCGTGTGGGCATGTTTCCCGCTTTGTGTCGGTGTGGGCATGTTTCCCGCTTTGTGTCCGTGTGGGCATGTTTCCCGCTTTGTGTCCGTGTGGGCGTGTTTCCCGCTTTGTGTCCGTGTGGGCGTGTTTCCCGCTTGGTGTCTGTGTGGGCGTGTTTCCCGTTTGGTGTCCGTGTGGGCATGTTTCCCGCTTTGTGTCCGTGTGGGCATGTTTCCCGCTTTGTGTCCGTGTGGGCATGTTTCCCGCTTTGTGTCGGTGTGGGCGTGTTTCCCGCTTTGTGTCCATGTGGGCATTTTTCCCGCTTTGTGTCCGTGTGGGCATGTTTCCCGCTTTGTGTCCGTGTGGGCATGTTTCCCGCTTTGTGTCCGTGTGGGCATGTTTCCCGCTTTGTGTCCGTGTGGGCATGTTTCCCGCTTTGTGTCCATGTCGGCGTGTTTACCGCTTTGTGTCTGTGTGGGCTTATTTCCGCTTGGTGTCCGTGTGGGCATATTTCCTGCTTGGTTTCCGTGTGGGCATATTTACCGCTTTGTGTCCGTGTGGGCATATTTCCGCTTGGTGTCCGTGTGGGCATATTTCCTGCTTGGTTTCCGTGTGGGCATATTTCCTGCTTGGTTTCCGTGTGGGCATATTTACCGCTTTGTGTCCGTGTGGGCATGTTTCCCGCTTGGTGTCCGTGTGGGCGTGTTTCCCGCTTGGTGTCCGTGTTTCCCGCTTGGTGTCCGTGTGGGGGTGTTTCCCGCTTGGTGTCCGTGTTGGCGTGTTCCACACTTGGTGTCCGTGTTTCCCGCTTGGTGTCCATGTAGGCGTGTTTCCCGCTTGGTGTCCGTGTGGGAGTGTTTCCCGCTTGGTATCCGTGTTTCCCGCTTGGTGTCCGTGTTTCCCGCTTTGTGTCTGTGTGGGCGTGTTTCCCGCTTTGTGTCCGTTTGGGCGTGTTTCCCGCTTGGTGTCCGTGTGGGCGTGTTTCCCGCTTTGTGTCCGTGTGGGCATGTTTCCCGCTTGGTGTCCATGTGGGCGTGTTTCCCGCTTTGTGTCCGTGTGGGCATGTTTCCCGCTTTGTGTCCGTGTGGGCGTGTTTCCCGCTTTGTGTCCGTGTGGGCGTGTTTCCCGCTTGGTGTCTGTGTGGGCATGTTTCCCGCTTGGTGTCTGTGTGGGCATGTTTCCCGCTTTGTGTCCGTGTGGGCATGTTTCCCGCTTTGTGTCCGTGTGGGCATGTTTCCCGCTTTGTGTCGGTGTGGGCGTGTTTCCCGCTTTGTGTCTGTGTGGGCGTGTTTCCCGCTTTGTGTCTGTGTGGGCGTGTTTCCCGCTTTGTGTCTGTGTGGGCGTGTTTCCCGCTTGGTGTCTGTGTGGGCATGTTTCCCACTTTGTGTCTGTGTGGGCGTGTTTCCCGCTTTGTGTCTGTGTGGGCGTGTTTCCCACTTTGAGTCTGTGTGGGTGTGTTTCCCGCTTGGTGTCCGTGTGGGCGTGTTTCCCACTTTGTGTCTGTGTGGGCGTGTTTCCCGCTTTGTGTCTTTGTGGGCGTGTTTCCCGCTTTGTGTCCGTGTGGGCGTGTTTCCCGCTTGGTGTCCGTGTGGGCGTGTTTCCCGCTTTGTGTCCGTGTGGGCGTGTTTCCCGCTTTGTGCCTGTGTGGGCGTGTTTCCCGCTTTGTGTCCGTGTGGGCGTGTTTCCCGCTTGGTGTCCGTGTGGGCGTGTTTCCCGCTTTGTGTCCGTGTGGGCATGTTTCCCGCTTTGTGTCCGTGTGGGCATGTTTCCCGCTTTGTGTCCGTGTGGGCATGTTTCCCGCTTGGTGTCCGTGTGGGCGTGTTTCCCGCTTTGTGTCCGTGTGGGCATGTTTCCCGCTTGGTGTCTGTGTGGGCATGTTTCCCGCTTTGTGTCTGTGTGGGCGTGTTTCCCGCTTTGTGTCTGTGTGGGCGTGTTTCCCGCTTTGTGTCTGTGTGGGCGTGTTTCCCGCTTGGTGTCTGTGTGGGCATGTTTCCCACTTTGTGTCTGTGTGGGCGTGTTTCCCGCTTTGTGTCTGTGTGGGCGTGTTTCCCACTTTGAGTCCGTGTGGGCGTGTTTCCCGCTTGGTGTCCGTGTGGGCGTGTTTCCCACTTTGTGTCTGTGTGGGCGTGTTTCCCGCTTTGTGTCTTTGTGGGTGTGTTTCCCGCTTGGTGTCCGTGTGGGCGTGTTTCCCGCTTTGTGTCCGTGTGGGCGTGTTTCCCGCTTTGTGCCTGTGTGGGCGTGTTTCCCGCTTTGTGTCCGTGTGGGCGTGTTTCCCGCTTGGTGTCCGTGTGGGCGTGTTTCCCGCTTTGTGTCCGTGTGGGCATGTTTCCCGCTTTGTGTCCGTGTGGGCGTGTTTCCCGCTTTGTGTCCGTGTGGGCGTGTTTCCCGCTTGGTGTCCGTGTGGGCGTGTTTCCCGCTTGGTGTCCGTGTGGGCGTGTTTCCCGCTTTGTGTCCGTGTGGGCGTGTTTCCCGCTTTGTGCCAGTGTGGGCGTGTTTCCCGCTTTGTGTCCGTGTGGGCGTGTTTCCCGCTTGGTGTCCGTGTGGGCGTGTTTCCCGCTTTGTGTCCGTGTGGGCATGTTTCCCGCTTTGTGTCCGTGTGGGCGTGTTTCCCGCTTTGTGTCCGTGTGGGCATGTTTCCCGCTTTGTGTCCGTGTGGGCATGTTTCCCGCTTTGTGTCCGTGTGGGCATGTTTCCCGCTTGGTGTCCGTGTGGGCGTGTTTCCCGCTTTGTGTCCGTGTGGGCATGTTTCCCGCTTGGTGTCTGTGTGGGCATGTTTCCCGCTTGGTGTCTGTGTGGGCATGTTTCCCGCTTTGTGTCCGTGTGGGCATGTTTCCCGCTTTGTGTCCGTGTGGGCATGTTTCCCGCTTTGTGTCGGTGTGGGCGTGTTTCCCGCTTTGTGTCCATGTGGGCATGTTTCCCGCTTTTGTGTCCGTGTGGGCATGTTTCCCGCTTTGTGTCCGTGTGGGCATGTTTCCCGCTTTGTGTCCGTGTGGGCATGTTTCCCGCTTTGTGTCCATGTCGGCGTGTTTACCGCTTTGTGTCTGTGTGGGCTTATTTCCGTTTGGTGTCCGTGTGGGCATATTTCCTGCTTGGTTTCCGTGTGGGCATATTTACCGCTTTGTGTCCGTGTGGGCATATTTCCGCTTGGTGTCCGTGTGGGCATATTTCCTGCTTGGTTTCCGTGTGGGCATATTTCCTGCTTGGTTTCCGTGTGGGCATATTTACCGCTTTGTGTCCGTGTGGGCATGTTTCCCGCTTGGTGTCCGTGTGGGCGTGTTTCCCGCTTGGTGTCCGTGTTTCCCGCTTGGTGTCCGTGTGGGGGTGTTTCCCACTTGGTGTCCGTGTTGGCGTGTTACACACTTGGTGTCCGTGTTTCCCGCTTGGTGTCCGTGTAGGCGTGTTTCCCGCTTGGTGTCCGTGTGGGAGTGTTTCCCGCTTGGTATCCGTGTTTCCCGCTTGGTGTCCGTGTTTCCCGCTTGGTGTCCGTGTTTCCCGCTTGGTGTCCGTATTTCCCGCTTTGTGTCCATGTAGGGGTGTTTCCCGCTTGGTGTCCGTGTGGGAGTGTTTCCCGCTTGGTGTCCGTGTGGGAGTGTTTCCCGCTTGGTGTCCGTGTGGGGGTGTTTCCCGCTTGGTGTCCGTGTTGGCGTGTTTCCCGCTTGGTGTCCGTGTTTCCCGCTTGGTGTCCGTGTGGGCATGGTTCCCGCTTGGTGTCCGTGGTTCCCGCTTGGTGTCCGTGTTTCCCGCTTGGTGTCCGTGTGTCCCGCTTGGTGTCCGTGTTTCCCGCTTGCTGTCCGTGTTTCACGCTTGGTTCCGTGTTTCCCGCTTGGTGTCCGTGTTTCCCGCTTGGTGTCTGTGTTTCCCGCTTGGTGTCCGTGTTTCCCGCTTGATGTCCGTGTGGGCGTGTTTCCCGCTTGGTGTCCGTGTGGGCGTGTTTCCCGCTTGGTGTCCGTGTTTCCCGCTTGGTGTCCGTGTAGGCGTGTTTCCCGCTTGGTGTCCATGTGGGAGTGTTTCCCGCTTGGTGTCCGTGTGGGAGTGTTTCCCGCTTGGTGTTCGTGTGGGGGTGTTTCCCGCTTGGTGTCCGTGTGGGCGTGTTTCCCGCTTGGTGTCCGTGTTTCCCGCTTGGTGTCCGTGTGGGCGTGTTTCCCGCTTGGTGTCCGTGTGGCCGTGTTTCCCGCTTGGTGTCCGTGTTTCCCGCTTGGTGTCCGTGTGGGGGTGTTTCCCAGTTTGTGTCTGTGTGGGCGTGTTTCCCGCTTTGTGTCTGTGTAGGCGTGTTTCCCGCTTTGTGTCCGTGTGGGCGTGTTTCCCGCTTTGTGTCTGTGTGCGCGTGTTTCCCGCTTGGTGTCTGTGTGGGCGTGTTTCCCGCTTTGTGTCCGTGTTTCCCGCTTGGTGTCCGTGTGGGCGTGTTTCCCGCTTTGTGTCTGTGTGGGCGTGTTTCCCGCTTTGTGTCTGTGTGGGCGTGTTTCCCGCTTTGTGTCTGTGTGGGCGTGTTTCCCGCTTTGTGTCCGTGTGGGCATGTTTCCCGCTTGGTGTCCGTGTGGGCGTGTTTCCCGCTTTGTGTCTGTGTGGGCGTGTTTCCCGCTTGGTGTCCGTGTGGGCGTGTTTCCCGCTTTGTGTCCGTGTTTCCCGCTTGGTGTCCGTGTGGGCGTGTTTCCCGCTTTGTGTCTGTGTGGGCGTGTTTCCCGCTTGGTGTCCGTGTGGGCGTGTTTCCCGCTTGGTGTCTGTGTGCGCGTGTTTCCCGCTTTGTGTCCGTGTTTCCCGCTTGGTGTCCGTGTGGGCGTGTTTCCCGCTTTGTGTCTGTGTGGGCGTGTTTCCCGCTTGGTGTCCGTGTGGGCGTGTTTCCCGCTTTGTGTCCGTGTGGGCGTGTTTCCCGCTTTGTGTCTGTGTGCGCGTGTTTCCCGCTTGGTGTCCGTGTGGGCGTGTTTCCCGCTTTGTGTCCGTGTTTCCCGCTTGGTGTCCGTGTGGGCGTGTTTCCCGCTTGGTGTCCGTGTGGGCGTGTTTCCCGCTTGGTGTCTGTGTGCGCGTGTTTCCCGCTTTGTGTCCGTGTTTCCCGCTTGGTGTCCGTGTGGGCGTGTTTCCCGCTTTGTGTCTGTGTGGGCGTGTTTCCCGCTTGGTGTCCGTGTGGGCGTGTTTCCCGCTTTGTTTCTCTCATGGCTCATCCATGAGAGCTCAGATTATTAATTTTTGGACTGATTGCTGAAACCTGCGGATCATTAAAAGTCCATTTCTGGGATGTCAGGAAACTCTGCAGTGCAGATCGGTGTCTTCATTTGTGAGAAGAGATGTCCACAGAGCAAGACATGGACCACAACTCGAAAGGAATAATGCGCATGGTCCACAAAGACATCAACTCATCCCATGCAGAGGTCTTTCGGCCTTGTGGCTTCATCATCCTTTATGGCTTCATCATTTTCGGCCTTTATGGCTTCATCATCAAAACAAAATACGAATGAGAACGAGCAATTGAAGATTGTATACCCCCTCCCGGAATTGTTTTTTTTTGTGGTTTTATAGTACCTATTTTATAGGGGTATTCGCATTCTTCTTGTACTTTTTGTACTTTTTGCATGTATGCACATTCTAATTGCACATAATTTATGGAGGATATGGCTTTCAAAAACAGAACCTGTACGACTGGTGATAACCATTTGGTGGCGTTTGTGGCCGACGGGATCACATTATGTGCGGACAAACAAACAAACAGATGAAAAATCACTCCGAGAGTGACAACTTGGCAAAACAGCACAAAGTAGAATAGCACTCGGTAGAGCGCACACCTCTGCCAGGTGGAACAGTTCAGGTTTTGTATCCCACTGACGGGCTGAATCCGAACCATAATCCAATGCGCTTGTTCTTGTCACCGATTCAACTCATCCACCTTGTTTTGTCATTACTCGTCCACAACTTTTTTGAGATATAGTGATATGTTTCGTTTTTGACCCTATCTATCAATTTTGTATCAATTGATAAAACCCACTCCGTGGGAGTACCTCCTGTGCAGCTTCCCTTCACAGGGCAGCTCACCCGATGACGGGATTGGGGCAAAGCCTTTGGAACCCCCAATCTTTGATAAAAGGAGGGAAACCACGGGGTAACATTCCCGGGTCAAATTGTGGGAGAGTGTGTCGGACTGGTGCTGAGGTGTCTTCCGCCAGACGGAGGACTCCTTGGGTTAACCTGAGGCGGTCCCATCGCGTGGATGCCTGGTAAGTCCTATCCCTAAGAGAGGATGATCACCTGTCTCTGTTATCATCTGAGCTCAAGCGTTTGGACATCGGGATTGCAGCTCTCTCTGAGGTTCGGAGACCGGATTGTGGCGAGATCATGGTGGGTGGTTTCACCTACTGTTGGTCTGGTCGCTCTGATGGTTACCATACCCAAGGAGTTTCTGTAGCTGTGTCCAATAAGCTGACTCCAATGACAATTGAGGTAACACCGGTCAATGAGCGTATTATGAGACTAAGGATTTGTCACTCCTTGGGTGTTGTTTCACTGGTCTCTGTTTATGCTCCGACTGAGGCGAGTGATCTCACCGTGAAGGACACATACGATGCCACGCTCGAGTCTGTGGTTGATCAGTGCCCCAGACGAGATACACTTCTAGTCTTGGGGGATTTCAATGCATCGACTGGAACTGATAAGGATGGTTATGAGACGCGTGTTGGTCCCCATGGGTCTGGAACTATGAACCAGAATAGCACTTAGTTCCTTGACCTTGCAAGAAGTCATTGACTTAGGGGAGCTGGTTCATGGTTTCAGCGCCCAAAAGCTCATAGATGGAATTGGGATTCCAACGCTGGCGGTGTGGCAAAGGAGATTGACCATGTGCTCGTTGATGATCGCTGGAGGATGATCCAGAACTGCAGGGTCTACTGGAGTGCTCAGTTCCTCAATAATGACCACCAGCTTGTTGTAACAACTCTGAAGTAGCACCTTAAATCCAAGAAAATGGTACCATCCCAGCCTAGGCTGCATGTTGGCAAGCTCAAGGATGAGAGGGTAGCTGAGGAGTTTGCGAACAAGCTGAGTGGAGATTTGGGTGGTCTGGGTGCTTCGGGAGGTCCTGAAGAGTTGTGGAGTGCCTTCAAGACCACCATCCTTGATGTTGCCGGTGGATGTCTTGGAATTCACCGTAGGGCAAAGAAGAATTTTGGCTCTCAAGGGACACTGGATACCATTGACCCGAGTCGCAGGGCCAGGCTGAATGTCAGAGCTGAGCTGTTCAGGGAGCTGAGGCGTAAAACTGTATGTGCATGCAGGGTGGACAAGGCGGCCTATGTGCGAGGAATCTGTGAGGTGGTAGAGCATCACTTGTGGTCAAGTGATCTTCGTTCTGCTTACAAGGGAATTTGTGCATTGCATTCATCCAAGCCCATTCCTCGGTGTACTGCAGTTAGAGCAGAGTGTGGTACGCTCTTTGAAGAGGAGTCCAAAGTGAAGGCCCGCTGGGCCGGTTACTTTGAGCGGTTGTACCAGGCTGATCCACCAGCTGTTGAGTTGGACATCAGGAGTTTTACAATCCCTGTTGCTGATCCTCATATCAACTGTGATCCACCTTCACTTGTGGAAACCCAGGCTGCGGTGAACCGGTTGAAATGGGGTAAAGCTGCAGAGATCTGTGGCATCCATGCTGAACTTCTCAAGGCTGGTGAAAATGCTGCACTCGTGTCATTACACGGAGTTCTGTGCTCTTACTGGAACACAGGCATCATTCCAACTGACTGGAAGAGGGCCTTGTTGTCCGTCTCTGGAAAGGGAAGGGTGATCGCCAAGACTGCAACAAATACCGAGGGGTGACGCTGCTCTCAGCGCCGGGCAAGGTCTTTGCTCGGATAATTCTTGATAGGGTTCACCACTATCTGCTTGAGCACCAGCATCCAGAGAAGTCAGGCTTTACACCAAAGAGGTCAACGATTGACCGTATCCTTGCTCTTCGGGTCCTCACCGAGCGCAGACGAGAGTTTCGGCAGGGGCCGCTTGCAGCCTATGTTGATCTCTGTAAAGCATTCGATTCAGTCAATCGGGATGCCCTCTGGAGGATTCTTGGTCTGTGTGGGGTGCCACCAAACCTGAATGATCTGATGTCTGAACTCCACTCTGGTACTGAGAGTGCTGTGAGATGTGGTGATACCATATCTGACTTATTTCCACTTGTTACTGGAGTTTGTCAGGGGTGTGTACTGGCCCTCACACTTTCAGCACTTGTATGGACTGGATTCTGGGGAGGATGTCGGCGAGATCAAGCTGCGGTGCATCGTTTGGGAAAGTCAAGATCTCTGATTTTGATTTCGCAGATGATACAGTCACCTTTGCGGAGACTTTAGATATGTTTTTGATGTTCATGTCTCTGCTGGCTGTGAGTCAGAGGTCAATAGACATCTGGGTCGGGCCTGGGGAGTCATGGATTCACTGGATAATGGGGTGTGGCGCTGCCGGTACTGTGCGGGAGGACGAAACTCCGAATCTTCAGGTCCTTGGTGATTCCAGTCTTGCTCTATGGATGTGAGACTTGGACTCTGACCAATGATCTAAGATGGAGACTTAATTCCTTTGGTACCAGGTCTCTTCGGAGAATCCTTGGCTATCGCTGGTTGGACTTTGTGTCCAATGAGCGGTTGCTGAGAGAGACTCAAATGAGATTCGTTACCTGCATAGTCCGTGAGCGTCAGCTGCTGCTGTATGGACATGTGGCTCGTTTTTCTGAAGCTGATCCTGCTCACCGGATTCTCTCAGCAAGGGAGTCTCGTGAGTGGAGGAGGCTAATGGGCCGACCAGGTACCTCATGGTTGCAGCAGGTTGATCAGCATCTCAAGGAGATGGGGATGGGCTTGGCATCTGCCTGGGGGATGGCCAGATGGAACTCCTGGAGTACCGGTGTAAAGTGGATGCAGCGACGCGCTGCTCTGGCGCATGCTCCCATACCTGACCTGACCTGTATCAATTTTAGAAATTCGGCCTGTGTTGACCTTTTGACCTTAAAATTAATTGGTAATTGAATTCAGCGACCTGACATGAAAATGCTTTTCAAATTTCAAGTCAATCTGATGAAAATTGAGGATTTTAGAAATGTGGCCTGTTTTGACCTTTTTGTCTCTGTTGACCTCAAAATTAATAGGTGGTTGAGTTCAGCGACGTCATATGCAAAGGGTCTTCAAATATCAAGTCAATCTGATGAAAATTGAGAATTTTAGAAATGTGGCCTGTTTTGACCTTTTTGTCTCTGTTGACCTCAAAATTAATAGGTGGTTGAGTTCAGCGACGTCATATGCAAAGGGTCTTCAAATGTCAAGTCAATCTGATGAAAATTGAGGATTTTAGAAATGTGGCCTGTTTTGACCTTTTTGTCTCTGTTGACCTCAAAATTAATAGGTGGTTGAGTTCAGCGACGTCATATGCAAAGGGTCTTCAAATATCAAGTCAATCAGATGAAAATTGAGGATTTTAGAAATGTGGCCTGTTTTGACCTTTTTGTCTCTGTTGACCTCAAAATTAATAGGTGGTTGAGTTCAGTGATGTCATGTGCAAAGGGTCTTCAAATATCAAGTCAATCGGATGAAAATTGAGGATTTTAGAAATGTGGCCTGTTTTGACCTTTTTGTCTCTGTTGACCTCAAAATTAATAGGTGGTTGAGTTCAGCGACGTCATCTGCAAATGGTCTTCAAATTTCAAGTCAATCAGATGAAAATGGACAATTTGAGAAACAATTTAAAAACTTGGCCGATTTTGGGTTGACCTTCTGGCCTATGTTGATCTTTTGTCCAATGATAACCTCAAAAGTAATAGGTGATTGAATTATTGACCTGATATGCAAATCCTGTTCAAATTTCAAGTAAATCGGATGAAATTAGAGGATTTTAGAAAACTTGGCTCAAATTGGCCTATTGGCCTATGTAGACCTTTTCAGTCGACCGAATTTTAAGAAACTTCAATGCCGGACCTTCGCAGGGTTGGTGCCATTAATTGCTGAAAATTTCAGAAGCATCGGTTGAGCAGTTTGGGCTGAAGGTGAGCGGACAGACAAACACACAAACAAACACACAAACAGAGGCGATCAACATACTTGTCAAAAAAACAACATTTTTTTGCCAAGTAACAAACAAACAAACGGACAAACGGACTCAAATGCAATACACATCCTTTGGCAAGAGTAACTTAACCGTAACTTAACCGTAACCGTAACTTAACCGTAGACCTTCGGTGGTTGAGGTAATTATGCTCGACCTAACACGGTCTTTGTAGTGTAAAAGGGCAGTACTCATCAACCCCATGGAGCAGCCATTCACGACTCAATCTAAACAGAATATCCATGTGCACATGTAATAAATCAATATCGTTGTTGTTTAAAATCAATTTTGTATCTCATGTGATGATGCTCGAAGAGTTTTGACAATTAGAAACTTTAATACCGATGACGAGGTGAAGATGAGGAACATTTGCAAAACGACAAAAACTACAATTCAAACAAAACTTAAGTCTCATCCAGTATTTCATATCGATTTTTACCTTCATTTAATATTTGGGATCAAAATTGTGAAGGGAATACAATTCCAGGTGTGAGTAATCATCATCTCCCAGATTTGTTACCCGCAAGGTGTTTGGAGGTTTGATCCAAAAGCATTTTGGCACAACAAAAGTTTTCTCCTTTGCATTTCATGTGAGCTCACCTGGATGAGGTATACCCTTGCTGGGGCTATATAAGGTACAGGAGAACAGCACATGGCAGGGACCTCAGAGTTTGCAGTGGAAGCAGGAAAAGGAGCTCAACCAAGATGTCGATCTCCCAAACAGTCAGCTCGAGTTACACCAAGAGTGTCAGCCGAGGAGGACAGGGTGTGAGCTACAGCCAAGGTTCCTCACACAAAGTCGGTGGAGGGTCGGTTCGTTATGGTACGACTTACTCAAGCGGTGGGATCTCGAGGGTACTGGGATTCCAAGGTGGTGCTGGAGGAGCAGCGAGTGCTGGTTTCGGCCGATCGGTTGGTGGAACCGGTCTTTCTCGAGTGCTTGGGGGCAGCATGGTGAGCGGCTACAGATCTGGAATGGGAGTTGGTGGCCTCTCTCTGTCCGGTACGGCGGGGCTTCCTGTTAGCTTGCGAGGTGTCGGAGCAGGAAAGGCCTTGCATGCCATCACCTCTGCTTTCCGCACTCGTGTTGGAGGCCCGGGAACCAGCGTTGGAGGATATGGCGTCAATTACAGCTTCCTGCCAAGCACTGCTGGTCCCTCATTTGGTGGCCCATTTGGTGGTCCCTTCGGAGGTCCTCTCGGAGGTCCCCTCGGACCTGGTTACATAGATCCGGCAACTCTTCCATCTCCTGACACAGTCCAACACACTCGCATCCGGGAGAAGCAGGACCTGCAGACCCTCAACACCAAATTTGCTAATCTGGTGGATCAGGTAAGGTGATATTGAATAACATTAAACAATTTCAATGTGTTTGCTTCAGCGGAAGCAACATTCCTCACTGTATCAATATCTGTTGCTTTCAGTCATTCTAATTCCATCATCTATATTATAAAGCAGGAGTGTCTGTTCCTCCATCGGTCCCCAAACTACTCACTCAGTTTTGGGACGAGCCCCACCAAACATTTTTTGGAACGTTTTGGGGTCCCAGCCAGTGTCCGAAGGGTGGGAGGTTTTACTCAAGTATCTACGGAGGGTATCTGTGCACCCCCCCACCCTTAGGACTCTACTAAACCAACTTTTTTAGCTTCCCTTTATGATCCTATGACACATTTGAGATGTTTACAAAAAAAAATTCCCGGCATTCTGACGATATTCAAGATGGCGTCCAAACTGGCCGCCAAAATCATAGATAATTATATATAACAGCCAAAACCTGTGACAAAATTGTAAATTAATCATTCAAATAAAATGTTTCTAATCATTAATAACTAATATCTGCTTATTCTAATTCAGTTGCTATTTTTTAAGTTGAGTACTAAGTCATCGTATTCCACCTTGGAATATCTGAAGAAAGAATAATGCTACTAAAATGGACATTTTATATATTGATTGTCCACCGCTTATCAAACTATGCTAGCAACCTTTCATTATACAAGGAGCACTTGTGATGATTCATACAATGCCATTTTGTTATGGCATTCCACAGAGGACTATCTCCAAATTATCTCCTGTAACTACAGTTCGTACATCCAGTTTGACTCCTGCAGGAGTGTCAGAATCAGTCTTAGTCAGAATTGGAGTCGAGGCTAGAGTGGTCGCATTCATCAGTATCTCCAAGTTCATCATCAGATGTGTCATCATCTCCAAGTTCACTGATATGCTTCACGGATTGCTTCACCAAGTGTGATGTCGGTGCTGTCGACCAGGTAACATGGCCAGGTGTTGTCATCTGGTTCTACTTTGGTGAAGGCTAGCTTAGGACCCAGAACAGGATGAGTTTCTAGTTTGCGTTTAAGTCTGTCAGCACGATAGTTTGGATTGGGGAATTGCGTCTCATCCAGCTTTGCAATGTAGAGGAGACGCAACAAAGATAGCTGTACTCCTTTATGTCCAATGATTATTGTCTCGTCTACGTACTTTGCCACATGATTGAAGCATGCTTCATGTGCAGCTTCCAATGCTGCTTGTTGAGCTACAACCTCCGGTTTGCCACTCCTCCAATGTGCAGGATTGGCTGTGTCCTGCTTTCTGCATTTTGGATGGTATTGGGCCTCTGCTGCAACCAAATCAAATCCTCGGATTCACCTTAAGAGCCACTCATGATTGTTCTCTTCTGCCGTTTGCAGCACTTTCTGCCATCCATCACGTTCAAATGAAGAGGTGCCTTCCTTTGTGTCGATGCCCACCTTTTTCACATGGATTCGGCCTTCAGTATTGCAGAAAATACAATCAGGTTCAAAAATGATCTTTTCTGATGCTTTCTTGGGCTTCACCCTTCCTTCTTGGCTGTGGCTGGTAGATGGTCCAGGAGCTTCAGGATCGTTAGGTGGTTTATGAGCTGTTAACCTGTGTAGGTTCAGGGTAAATCTTTGGTGGCATCCTCGGTGATAGCCCTCGTTCTCCTGGATCTCATCAGGAATGCCCTGACAGATATCTGTCATTCGAAATGAAGAACCAGGTGTTTCAACTTAGCGATGATCCCATATATTTTTGAGAAGTGCCAATGTATCATTTGGATTCGTCAAGTCTGAAAAATATGTGAACGATCCACGATTTATTCCAGACATATTCGATACCCTCCGAAGATACTCTCTTATTTCTTAAAGACCTCAATATATTTATGATTTTGACTTTCGATCCGTACAAAGCTGCTCCCGATCAGGATATAACGTCAGAACAGTGTTTCTCTTCATTAACCGCATGAGTGTTTGTAACGTATTCATTTGTGATTGGATTGATGCTGTTCGAATGAATATGTGGAGTGGTTGGGTTTAAATCAGAATGAGGAAATTTTGTGAGCGGTTCCACCAATGACATTTGCAGATTAGGCATTTTTTTTGCCCGAAAAAGTCTTTCACGAACCGGATGGCGGCTGTCTCGCCCCCCCCCCTCCCCCAGGCAGAGCACAGCTTGGTACCTCGGTAATTAACTTCGACTAGTGATTGGCATACTGAGTGGATTTCAACACAATTGATTAAATTTGGTGAATACTTCCCATCAATCACTCCTGTGATGCTAACATTGCATCTTCACAAATTTATATCAATATTGATGTTCATTCAATTCCAAAAAAAAATCAGTAATTTAAATTGTCTAGTTATTAATATTCTGGAACATCCTTTGACTTACTTGCTTGTGAGCAGTCCTTGAAACGACCTTCATCTCTTTCTGCACCTCGGGATCACCAAATTGTCCCCTTTATACCCCTCCCCCAACACCCCAGGTGCGTACATTGGAACAACACAACGCCATCCTGAAAGCTCAGATCTCCATGATCACCAACCCCAGTGACACTCCAGAAGGCCCCGTGAACACAGCAGTGGTGGCAAGCACAGTGACGGCGACCTACAACACACAGATTGAAGACCTGAGGACCACCAACACGGCACTTCATTCTGAGATTGATCACCTGACCACCATCATCAACGACATTACCACCAAGTAAACAACAACACCAGACGGACATTATGCATGGTCATTCCCATTATTGAGTTAAGGTTCATCTCAAGGAAGAACTGCAGCTCGAATGTCCTCTCACTTCTGCAGATACCACCTTGTTTGATGTCATTTTCATGTCATGGAATAATTTCCTCATTACTATGAAAATCTTCTGCAGATATGAAGAACAAGTGGAAGTCACACGGACACTGGAGACAGACTGGAACACAAACAAAGATGTAAGTGGTAAATTCAAACCATGGTAGATCATCCAGGACTGATGAGCACCACGTGGTTCAACTTGGTGATGAGTGATGATTAATGGTGCAACATTTGTAATAAAATGTCCTGAATTGACAAATTGAGTCGATAATGGTTATCAATGAATACCTGACAGGTGAGTCAAGGTACAATCAGAAGAGAAAGTTAAATTTTTCCGTGACTAAACAGGATATGAAATGATTTATTGATATTTTTATGTTTTCAGAATATTGACAAGACCTACTTGACCATCGTGGATCTGCAGACAAAGGTCCAGGGTTTGGATGAACAGATTAACACCACCAAGCAGATCTACAATGCCGTAAGATCCTTTGATGTAGAATTTCTCACTTTAATAGAAGATCCTTCATCCCGGTGTGATTGTGAGTTTAGGGATTGTCAGATTCGTAACTCAACCTGGAATATTGATTCAGTGTTTTCAAGAATAAAGGAAGATGATCTCTCCCTGCTGAAGATATCCTCATTCCCATGTTAATTTCGATCAATCACATCAAAATTCCCAAACTGCTCGAGGCAAACTGAACTGAAGGTGATATCTCTTCAAATTGTGATGTACATCAAAGGTCTCTGGAATGACATTTTAAATGTGCATTTAAAGCAATAATTCCATCAAACACCCTCCACCACCACCCTTCACCCATCCCACAGCGTGTACGTGAGGTGCAGGCTACCGTCACAGGTGGACCAACAGCTGCCTATTCCATCAGGGTGGACAACACCAACCAGGCTATAGATCTCACCACGTCTTTGCAGGAGATGAAGACCCACTACGAGGTTCTTGCCACTAAGAGTCGTGAGGAGGCCTTCGCCCAGGTTCAGCCAAAGGTAAGAATGACTGTGTGAGGAGGACACATGACATACTTCTCAATCATAATAGATATTTGATGATTATTTGAATCGATTTTTCTTTTTCCAGATCCAAGAAATGGCCGTCACCGTCCAGGCTGGTCCTCAAGCTATCATCCAGGCCAAGGAACAGATACACGTGTTCAAGCTCCAGATCGACTCGGTTCACCGTGAAATTGATCGTCTCCACAGGAAGGTACGTCACATGGTGCTCTCCATGTATACCTTGTGACTTGTGTTTGCTTAATTACCACAAAACAAATAATGATAAAAATAATTGTTGTTTCTAATCAGAACACAGACATGGAGAGAGAGATTACCGTGATCGAGACAAACATCCACACACAGTCTGATGAATGGACCAACAAGATAAATAGCCTCAAGGTGGACTTAGAAGTCATTAAGAAGGTGAGGATGTTTTCTTTGTCTGCACAAAAATTATCAATTATCTCACCTGTTCACTCTCCCACATCTCACCTGTTCACAAGACCTTGATTTATAATAATATTCATTTTCTGTGTTTTTATCCATGGATAAAGTTCATGAAGAAGTAAAATTTTTGCTAATAATGTTGAAATATTGAAATGAAACTGAATTATATCGATCACTCATTAATCATCTGCAAATTATACAAACTTCCTCTCCTGATCATTCACCTCCGATTGATCACAATCCCTTTTTAGCAAATCACACAGTATGCCAGAGACTACCAAGACCTTCTGGCCACCAAGATGTCTCTGGACGTGGAGATTGCAGCTTACAAGAAACTGCTGGACAGTGAGGAGACCAGGTACGATGGTTACATGATTATTGAGAGATGTTTTATTATTGGTAATATAACCAGAGTGTTGGTGTCAAAGCCACCCAATGCTCACCTGTTTATATATTTATCGTTTTTAAAAGACTAGTCTAATAATATTCATATAAAGCATTGCAGTGAAGTCTGATCCAAATAATTTTAAAGCAATATATGTATTTGTATATTGTAATCAGTAAAAAAAAGTGTGGAAGATAAAAACATTAGAAAGGAAATAACTTGCACCAAAACCTTTAACATTTTCACGCTCACGCCGGGGGTATTGCTATAGCTCTCTGTTCTTCGAATAGGTGAGCTAAGAAGGTCTGACTAAGACCACGGTAGAATGCGATATCAGATAATAAATGTGGTTCTTCAGATATTCTCAATGAGGGCATGTCATTCAACAAAACCATCTCATATCAGTTATATTCCGGTATTGATATCAAACTCTTTATGTACTTTTTTTTACAGAATAAGGCATGGTGGAGGAATCACCATCACCACCAACACAGGAACATTCCCAGGTGGTCTATCTGCAGCTCCTGGTGGTGGGGCTTCATATGCCATGGCTCCTGCTGGTGTTGGAGCAGCTGGCCTGGCTGGAGTCGGTGGTTATGGTTTCAGGAGCATGGGAGGAGGTGGTGGCGTAGGATACGGTGCAGGAGGTGGTGTTGTAGGATATGGTGTTGGTGGTGGTTTTGGTGGTGGGATGGGAATGTCGATGAGCAGGATGTCCATGGGTGCCGCGGTTGGAGGAGGCAGTTACGGTTCTGGTTCTGGATACTCTGCAGGATTTGGACTTTCCTCCAGCCGTGCAGGTTACAGCACCAGCAGGAAAAGCTACAGTTCAGGTGAGACAGTGAGTGCAGATTTGCAGGTAAATGAGCAATGACTGGGTCTGCCAAGTGGTAGCTCATCATTATTTGATCTGTAGCATCTTGTTGAAGCTCTCCTGCTTTACTTGGATAGCCTTGAGTGGGTGATTAGATGATGCTTCCAGCAAGTTGTGAAGCTATGAATGAGCGTGAACATCATGCAACATCCTCCCATGAGTGATCTCCATTCTCCCTCTCCCTTGAGTGTTTGACTAACCATATTGTGCAGTCACAATGCAATAGGGTTTGCAATGATTCCCTTGTATTTGTCTGGTGTGGCTCATTGCAAACACATCCTGATGTATGTTCCGGCCGTTGGTGTTAACTGGATGTTTTTTGTTTTTTCAGCTCGTTCGTCATCCCGGATCTACTGAGGATTCATCCAATATTTAAAAAGAAAAGATAATGACCTCAATGTTCTCATTAGTTTGGTGCATAAATGAAGTTGATGATGATGATTGTAAATTCCATTCAAGCATGAACATTCTTTTCCTTAATCCAAGCTGGAACTAAGGGCGATTCTCCACTTGTCCTGTTGAAAATGTCGGAATAATCAGTGAAGTTGCATGATATGGGAATTGTTGAGGAATGCTCATATTATGTTGATTATTTTTGCTGGAAAATGATTTTAATTTGTTGTTTGTGTGGAATTTGCTTTTGATCAAACTCATAAAGTCAATATAATTGCACATCGTTGTTTTGTCTTCTCTCAGTTGCGATCAGCTCATTGGTCGCACAAAATTCAGTAATTCAGCAATTTATTGGAAATCACAAAATAATATTGTGATCCAGGGATGTAGCATGGTCTTAGAGTTCCAAGAGGGCAAAGGGGGGTAAAGGGGAATGAAACACTTTGGGGGAAGGGGGAATGAAACACTGTCTTTGGGAAAGTGGAATGAAACACTTTGTCCTGGCTCGTATTGGTCTGCAACAGCCAGCAATTCCAACAAAATATTTTATTCATGGAACGTTAACAAAGTTATGCTGACCACCTCAGGGAGCAGAGTTTTCAAAAATACGATATCATTGGTTTATTAGTCCCCTACCAGTTTCACTGGAAGGGACTATTGGTTTGCTGTCTGTCCGTCCATCCGTCTGTCCGTCCGTCCAAGCTGTGGTTTTTCAGACGATTTTCCCCATACCCTTTAACATATTCAATTGAAACTTGGTACTTGGCTTTATAATAACGAGCAGAGTGCCCGTCCAATGGGCGACCTTTTTCCAAGCATGCAACACATTCTTCTGACACATACCTTTAATTGGGCGGTGGATATGTTACTGCCAGCTCTGTATCAGCAAAAAAATACCCTGGTGACACAATGAAGCAAAAGCATACATATTACTTAAAATTCAAAACAACTCACAGCACTGGAAAGCATGGGGACAGGAATACTGAATACTGTACTGTAAATGATAGATACTTGAAACACCCCCACCTGGAGGAACCCAATATGATACAAATTAACATAACAAATATGAGGTCCCCTCCCTCTCCCCCCATTGACCACCAGCAAAGATAAAAACACCCATATGCATTAATTAGGGTCATGCTGATCATATGTAGCAAGTCTGGATGTAATCAGCCCAGAACTGTAGGAGTAGCATGACAAACACACAAACACCAGTCTGTGAATTATAGTAAGGATAAGTTACAGAACAATTTCAAGTTTCAGGGTGTTTCGTCAATGTTTCACAGAGTTGTTCCCTTTTTAAACTTCAAAATATCACATATATTTGGGTCAGTGTTCAGCTGCCCTGACTGCACCTCAATGCTTTACACCCATTGGCTGGACAGCTCGCTGGCCACCCCAATAAAATCATGTGCCACCATTGCATGAAGCAGCACAGATTGGAGTATTTTTGTAGGTTTTCGGGTAAATCCAGTATGGCTGCCAAACCATGTGACCTATGATGTCATATATGTGACCCCTTTTTGTTCCTCATGGATAGGTGGTCATACGTGTAAAGTTTCTCCTCGATCTGTTCAGCCATTTCAGAGAAGAAGCTTTTTGAAGGTTTGAAAGAAAAAAAAGGCTGCGGAATCACTTGACCACTGACGTCATCAAAAAATAACGTGGATCATTTTATCAGGAGATGACTTTAAAATTTTCATACTGATCAGATAGAGCGTTCTACTTATGTAATTATGTCATAAAAAACACCACACCCATTCCCCATGAGTACTTGCCTTGTACCAAGTTTCAATTTTTTCCTTGGTGCAGTTTCAGAGATACAGAGGTCCAAATTTTTTGTTTTTCCAAAATGGCTGCCCCTGCACGTGACCTATGACATCATAATTATCATTAAAACATTGCACATAAGTAGCTGCACCAATGGTGAAAATTTTGTCTCAATTTGACAAGTGGTTGTGGAGTAAAACACGAAAGTTCTGCGCAAACAAACAAGCAGTCATAGACTGGTACTTACGAAATCGTCAACTTGACCTCTGACCTTGTCTAATAAAAGCTGTCTCTGGAGAAGGTAGCGACGCAAACCAGACGTTTCTACGATGATTCTGTATCAAACCATCAAAAATCGTAACGTCGACCAAAGCAAAAATCTCCATTTCTCCACGCAATTACACCTTAACGTAACTCAACGACGCGTCTGCTCGAGCGCACTACATCATGGGACGACCCGTGACGCGTCAAGTGAAATATTTTTTATACAATCTTAAAACGTCTCCAAAACATCCAATTTTTACCAGAATTTCGACAACCGAGTTTTAAGCGTCCGAAGCGATCGCAAAAACCGAAGACAAAATTAAAATCGAAGTTAAAACGAACTCGTAACGTCGAGCGAAGCAAAAATACTCCATTTCTCAACGTGAATTTACGGAATTATGTTTGACCTCACTGTGACCTTGACCTTTTACCGATTTTGACCAAAATCTAATCAGCGCGAGCCACCACCCTCCTGAATCATGTGGTGTAATTTGACATTAGTAGCTTCTTCCGTTCTCGAGTTATCGTGCCAACAAACAAACAAACAAACAAACAAGCAGTCATAGACTGGTACTTACGAAATCGTCAGCTTGACCTCTGACCTTGTCTAATAAAAGCTGTCTCGAGAGAAGGTAACGACGCAAACCAGAAGTTTCTACGATGATTCTGTACCAAACCATCAAAAATCGAATGTTTTGGATGTTTGACCTCACTGTGACCTTGACCTTTGACCGATTTTGAACAAAATATAATCAGCGCTAGCCACCACCCTCCTGAATCACCTGGTGTAATTTGACATTGGTATCTTCTTCCGTTCTCGAGTTATCATTTTTTGGATGTTTGACCTCACTGTGACCTTGACCTTTGACCGATTTTGACCAAAATCTAATCAGGACTAGCCATCACCCTCCTGAATCACGTGGTGTAATTTGACATTGGTAGCTTCTTCTGTTCTCGAGTTATCGTGCCTACAAACAAACAAACAAACAAGCAGTCATAGACTGGTAATTACGAAATCGTCAACTTGACCTCTGACCTTGTCTAATAAAAGCTGTCTCCAGAGAAGGTAGCGACACAAACCTGAAGTTTCTATGATGATTCTGTACCAAACCATCAAAAATCGAATGTTTTGGATGTTTGACCTCACTGTGACCTTGACCTTTGACCGATTTTGACCAATATCTAATCAGTGCTCGCCACCACTCTCCTGAATCACGTGGTGTAATTTGACATTGGAAGCTTCTTCCATTCTCGAGTTATCATTTTTGGGATGTTTGACCTTTGACCGATTTTGACCAAAATCTAATCAGCACTAGCCATCACCCTCCTGAATCACGTGGTGTAATTTGACATTGGAAGCTTCTTCCATTCTCGAGTTATCATTTTTGGGATGTTTGACCTTTGACCGATTTTGACCAAAATCTAATCAGCACTAGCCATCACCCTCCTGAATCACGTGGTGTAATTTGACATTGGAAGCTTCTTCCATTCTCGAGTTATCATTTTTGGGATGTTTGACCTTTGACCGATTTTGACCAAAATCTAATCAGCACTAGCCATCACCCTCCTGAATCACGTGGTGTAATTTGACATTGGTAGCTTCTTCCGTTCTCGAGTTATCGTGCCTACAAACAAACAAACAAACAAACAGAAACGGAAGTCATCAATATACTTACGAAATCTTTAGATTTTGCAAGTAACAAACAAACAGAAACGGAACGCATCAATATACGTACGAAATCTTAAGATTTCGTAAGTAACAAACAGACAGACACAAACAAACAAACAAACGGACCCGAATGCCATACCCTCTCCTTCGGCGAGGGTAATGATACCAGGTATATTTATAAACACAATGTATTGTATATGTACATAATCTGTACATATGCTTTAGTTTCATGTATGTACATGCAGGGATATTTATAACACTAGTGTATACCCGTAGGTGAGTGCCTGTACGTGCAAACAACAAAAAAACTTTCAAACTGCGAGCCAGAAACGACAAACACACAGGCCGTTCCTTCGCTCTCGCATTCTCGCGACCACCACACTTCCACACACACAGTTAATTAAAATACCAATTAAAATAAAGTTTACCTCCCTCTTTGCTTGCCATGACATTCACTGCCATGTAACTGGCACGGCCCGTGACGTCACCGTCGGCCCGGCCGCGCACCGGCCTACGCAGCCACGCCTACACAGCAACGTGTCATGTCATTGATTGGTAAATAAATGGCCGCAGCAACGTGTCATTGGTTGGTAAATAAATGACCGTAACTTGGGAAGGACTTGTTCAATTAATACCAAACCTTGAAAAGGCACATCCTCAGGTCGCCAGCAATATAGGTGGAAAGTTTCAATGAGATCGGACCAGTGGTTGTCGAGAAACAGCTGTCACACACACACACACACACACACACACACACACACACACACACACACACACACACACACACACACACACACACACACACACACACACACACACACACACACACACACACACACACACACACACACACACACACACACACACACACACACCTGGTGTTGGCTTAAAGGTGAGGGTGGTGGGCTTGGGATACAAAGATCATGAATTCAAATCCCTCTCAGCTGTTGAATCAATACCAGGTGGGGTTGACTGCCTGTCATCCTCCTGAGATCGGCAAAATGAGTGCCAGCTTGCTAGTATCCTGCGTCGGAGTGGCGACCTGTCCAGGATTGTGCCCAATAGCCAAGGAGACTGCTTAGGCAGCAGCAATGCTCTGCACAGAGTATGGTCCCAATAGATGGCTATATATCTGCCATATAAATAAAAAATATATATACATACATATTATATATATATATATCTATAAATATATCTACCATATGTATATATAAATATATCTACCAGAGTGAGTGAGCAAGAGAGAGAGAGAGAGAGAGAGAGAGAGAGAGAGAGAGAGAGAGAGAGAGAGAGAGAGAGAGAGAGAGAGAGAGAGAGAGAGAGAGAGAGAGAGAGAGAGAGAGAGAGAGAGAGAGAGAGAGAAAGAATATATATATATATATATATATATATATATATATATATATATATATATATATATATATATATATTGTTACGAATTCGCGTCCGCCGGCGTGCGATCGGCCGCGTACCTCAAATCGCAACCGCGTCGCCCACCGGACGGACAATTCAGTCGTGACTTTCTGGAGCTAACGCCGGAACCCTGTCACGGGTGGGTCTTCAACCCCACCACGGCCGTGCAAATTGTCTACCCGCGCAAGATAGGGTCACTCGCCGAACTCGATATAACAAAGTCCCTGCTCGGGGAGCCGACCGGGCAGCCGTACCTCGAAGCAGGTCGGCTTGGGACACGAACCGCTTAAGCGGTCCGTTCCGTTCTGCAGTGATAACCGAGCGGGTATTATCGCCCGACCTCGCCGGATCCGATTCTATTTACCGGGTATTTAAAACCCCACTAATTATTCCGCGATGCAAGATGGCATTTCCAATATGGTGAAAGGAGGACGCGATGAACGGGGTACATTTGAACAAAGCGCATTTGTTTTACCCATGCACGTATGTACAGCCAACACGTATACAGGCAAACAAAAGCAGGCAAACACTACAACCGAATATGGTTATTATTAATGTACAGTTACTTAACAGTTTTTATTTGTCAGGACACGGTGCCACAAGATTCACTCAAAAGGAAGGAAAGGGCCACTCTCATAGACGAGAGTGGCAGACAGGGTCCGTGGACCTTTATAGTGCGTGAGCCTTGGTTGACCGAATGGGCTCGCGAGACCGATGCGGCTTTCCCGCACCCTCGTGGTGCGATGATGGGCAGGTCGCGACGTCTGTTTCCCACGGCCACAAGGACAGTCGCGCCTGATTGCGGCCTTGCGACGATGGGCAGGTCGTGACGTCTGTTTCCCACGGCCACTAGGACAGTCGCGCCTGATTGCGGCCTTGCGACGATGGGCAGGTCGTGACGTCTGTTTCCCACGGCCACTAAGACAGCCGCGCCTGATTGCGGCCTTGCCAAGGCGAAGTGATCCGGGCCCCGGCCGGCAACGTGGTTGAGAGGAACGAACGGGTCTTTTCGTGCTCTGTCAGAGTTGATGCTCTATAAGAGTTGATGCTCTATAAGAGTTGATGCTCGATAGAGTTGATGCTCGATAAGAGTTGATGCTCTATAAGAGTTGATGCTCCATAAGAGTTGATGCTCTATAAGAGTTGATGCTCTTACGACCCCGTCCGCTCCTCAGCGATGCGCGAACTGTGCCGAGGTCCGATCACCTCGGACTGCCTTGGCGCTGGCAAGCTCTTCCTGGCTGTGGTCTCCACGCAGCTCCTTGGCTTTCCCCGACTGACTCTCTCCAGACTTCGGGGTCCACTCGGCTCTCCGACACCTCCAGACTGCTCGAAGCTCCGTTCTGCTCACCCTTATATACGGCCAGGGAGAGGAGATTTGGTCTTTGCTCTCTGACCCTTGACCCTGGGCGGAAAGTGGACATGGTAGAGATCACCGGCTCTCTGGATCCGATTCTCCGAGACGAAGCTTCCACACAAAGCGGACGTGGTAGAAATCACCAGACTTGCGCTGCACAGCAAGAGAACCCTTGCCTCTCCCTGCAGCGATGCCATTTGATCGGATCCCGCCGCTGCTGACGCAAAGATGGCGTCGTTTTGGGAACGAAGGTGAGGAGATGTTTGTGGGGTGGAGATGTTGACGGTTGCTAGTAGAGTGGTGAGGATGGCGTGGTTGTGGTTGGTGTTGTGGTTAAGGGGAGTGATGTTGGTTGCTGTAATGGTGGTGGAGATGTGGTTGGTTCAAAATAACGATAGAAAAAGAAAAACCTACCTCAAAGGATCACAGCCCTGTGACACGAATAAATCCCATTAAACAACGGTGGGGAAATCTCACTGAACACAGACTTATCGATCTAACTGAACTACGGACCTTAATGGTGTTCTGCGAATTTCCACAGCCATAGAACTACCCCTCCCCTTGTTACAGACTCGTCCCGAGTCGTCGAATTTTCGTGTGCCAACATGTGTAAGTTCTCCCCAAGTACGATTTACCTTCGGATCCCTGAGTGCGACATTCAGTGTATTCGTGTCCCCCAAAATAAATAACCTACGGGCTGAGTAACTAACTAAACAAACCCACTCATGCACATACACTACACCATGGCCCAGGATCGATGGACTCTGCAGAAAAAAGCAGTCTCTGGCTCATGCAGTTTCTGGCTCATGCTCACATGCAGTCTCTGGCTCATGAAGCAATGCAGGTGACAGGGAACGTGGCCAGCTGCTCACACGCGGTCCTAGGCCTCCCCCGTGAAATGAGTACAGTGAACACAAGCGGTGCACGGGCCGCCAATGCGGTCCCACGATGCGGCTGCCAACAGGGCAGTCCCTGCAGAACGCGCGATGATCCTGGCGCACATGGCAATGAACAGGGGGCAAATGCAACAGGGCAGCAGGCATGGGGTCATGGCAAAAGCAGGCAGACAAGGCATGGCAGGGCAAGGCCGTTGCAGCAAAACAGGTCCGTGGTGAAGCTGACCGGCACAGGCCTTGCAGCAAAACAGCCGGCAGATGATCCGACCGGCACAGGCCTTGCAGCAAAACAGCCGGCAGATGAAGTTGGCCGGCCTCTTGCCTTGTACTGGAGGTTCGTGGAGGGAGTGCGGTGGTGCTGGCCACTCGGAAGGTGGGCTCGGACCTACCCTACTCTCTCCCTCCCAACCTATTACCTTTGCCTGTCTCTATCCATACCCACTCCCTTAGTTTGCAAAAATCCAACTTAGCCCCAACTTATTTTTTATTTATTTTATTTTTCTATTGTCCCTACTATAATTTCGTCTCCTCACCCCCTTTACAGTCTCTGTTCGGCTAACCTATCATGTCACCGAGCCTACTCCCAACCCCTACGTTCCCTTACTGGAGGGAAATAAGGGAGAGCTAGCATCCTGTGTCGAGGCCCAACGAAGCCTCAGAATGGCCTTTTCAGACTTCAGCGATCTCAACCCAAAGTGGGTCCAGCGGCCCACAACGAGAGCGAGGGGATGGATGGTGCGGAGGGGTACAATTCCTAATCTACCCTAACATTTATTCCTTAAACTACCACGGGGCTTTCCAAAAGCGCCTCTCGCTTAATCTATCGGTTCTAACAACCATGATTCCCGTCGCCTGTGTTGGTGTCCTCACAATTTTGGGCCATGCCCCCCAATTTTCCTTCTGTGCCCTCACACGGTCTCATGGCTGGGACGCGTGGCTCCCTTGGCAGGCACTACCCTCTGCCGATTCTCCAGCTATGGCACCCCCAGGCACTACACTGCCTCCGAGCCTACCAGCTCCCGAAAACTGGGGAGTGCCCTCTCTGGCAACTCCCCCTCGATGCCTACGTGGCGTGTTGGCGCCCTGGGTCCCTTTCCGAGGGTCGCCCGTGCCCAGTACACTGCCCCCGTGGCATATGGCGCCACGGGCCCCGCATCATGCGGGCCCACCACACTATCCCGGCCCCCTCTGGACCCTTCGCCTACCGCGGCCGACGAGGCACCATGCATTCCACATTCACTCCATACACTCAGACCTGCTGGCCTCACTCACTCAACATGTTTCCGCTTCACTCAACTCTCACACTCCATCGCTGAACTTGGCCATCCTTCTGACTACATCCCCTATCTACCTCGTGCTCCCACGTCGTCCCTTAAACTACAGCACATCCCATTTACTCTACGTTGCTAAACTACGTCCCCTCCACACATCCAAAGTCTGTTACTGTCCCCAAATATCATTTCCCATATCCATACTAAATCTAAACTGAATCCCTCTACCTAATCCATTCCATGGGCCCCATGAGGACTTATCCCTGCCCCATGAAGCCGGTCTAACTAAGCCAACCCATCCCCCTAACTAGTTCCATTCCTGTGCCCGGAACAGGAGGGTCTTCCACCCCTTGCCCAGGGAATCCTGTTCACCCAAAGCGAGGCTTGCCTTTTTTTTTTAAATGCGCGCACAAGCGTGGCAACTCGCAACCTGCGCACCTTCCCGTGACGTCATGGCAGCTGTCCGCGCTTCTCGTCCCTTCTCGGACGGTACCATCCGGCAGGGATTCCCCTCCTGTCGGATTCCAACCATACGTGCAGCCATGACGTCACCCTGCACATTCAAAGCAAGCCTCCCGTTTCGAGGGGCTCCCCACGCGAACACATGTGCTCTGCGCAGAAATCACCAGACTTGCGCTGCACGGCGAGAGAACCCTTGCCTCTCCCTGCAGCGATGCCGTTTGATCGGATCCCACCGCTGCTGGCGCAAATATGGCGTCGTTTCGGGAACGAAGGTGAGGTGATGTTTGTGGCGTGGAGATGTTGACGGTTGCTGGCGGAGTGGTGAGGATGGCGTGGTTGTTGAGAGGCAGGTGTGGTTGTGGTTGGTGCTGTGGTTAAGGGGAGCGATTTTGGTTGCTGTAATGGTGGTGGAGATGTGGTTGGTTCAAAATAACGATAGAAAAAGAAAAACCTACCTCAAAGGATCACAGCCCTGCGACACGAATAACCCTCATTAAACAACGGTGGGGAAATCTAACTGAACACAGACTTATCGATCTAACTGAACTACGGACATTTATGATGTTCTGCGAATTTCCACAGCCGTAACAATATATATGTATATATATACCATATAAAAGACTGTGTGTTTGTGTATTTGTTTGTATGATGTCTGTCCCCCTTCAAAAGCATCATTTAAGAACGGTTTTAAAGGCCAATCTTTTAACATGACTGCTCACTACGGTCTATTTTTTCAGGATTAAAAAAAAACTCGAAAAATATCTTCCAGGAAAGAGTAATTATGTCTCTAATTTTGGTAATGTAGATGGTGACTTGCAACCGGGCCTCAATGGCGATGTACAGAAGCCTTCAAAAAACATAACAATAAATACAAGGTGCAGGGAGGTGAAATTCACTGCATGTGATGTGCAATGCGCACAGAGTAAAACGAGTATTCATTTACATGTGTGATGTCAAATAAAGAAGTTACAAGCACACCTGACGCTAGGCCGAGGCTTCAGGCTTTGGCATGCTCATGAGGCTGTACCCTCGAAATGAAAGGTCCCAGAAGATAAAGAAAACAGGGAAACATTTGTGCATGTAGTGTTTTAAAATAACTCTTTTTCTTGCTGCAAAACATCATATCCTCCAGTCTCTGAATATTTTGAATAAAATAATTCCACACTGTCATTTTAGACCAGTTTAGAATATATATATATATATATATATATATATATATATATATATATATATATATATATATATATATATATATATATATATATATATATATATATATATATATATATATATTGTTGTGGATTCTCGCCCGCCGGCGTGCGAACGACCGCGTTAAACCAATAGCGGCCGCTTCGCCCACCGAACGGACAATCCAGTCGCAGCATTCCGGATCAACGCCGAAAACCAGCCACGGGTGTGTTTTTAACCACACCACAACCTTGTCCGTACTCTACCCGCGCGCCACAGGGTCCGATTGCCAAATCTTCGATTTACTTAATTACTCGCGTGGGTTGATTACCGAGAGATTGTACCTCAACGGGTCCGCTTGGAAACGAGCCCCTTAAGCAGCTCGCTTCCTTTTGGGATAACCGAGCGGGGTATTATCGCGCAGCCCCGTTGTACCTGATCACTTTATCGGCTATTTCACAATCAACTATATTCCGAGTGCAATATGGCAGTTCAATTAAGAGAAAGGACGCAACGAACGGGTGACATTTAAACAAACATTTATTTCACAACCAAACATGCACGTATACGGTAAAAGATGCGGTTATGCAGTCATGCATGCAAACAATGCACATATTCAATCATGCAATAAATGGGGGTAGGGGCAAGACGTGAGCAAGACAAAGAGCAACCACCATCTATTTATTATGTACAGTCAGTTATCGACAGTTCTACTTACGGACATGGCGCCACAACGTTCATGCAAAAGAAACAAAGGAAAAACCCGAGGACAGACGAGGGGTAGACTGGACCCCTTGGGGTCTTTATAACACGGAGCCGTGTAGACCGCAAAGGCTCCGAGAGACCGAGCTGGCTACCTTCACCCTCGTGGTGACTTGCTGGGGCGACCCTCGACGTCCCCTCTCCAATGACTCACGGCAAGGCACGGTGCGGCAGGTCGCGCGCATTGGCTTCGCTGCGCTCCACTCTCTCTCTCCAGTCCCCCACCGTGGCTCCACACACTGCTCACAACTCCGACACGACTCTTTCCCCTTTTCTCCACACACACAACCTCCAGCGCCGACTCCTTCTCCAACTTGCGTTCAGTGCGCCCTTTTATTTCCACGGCGCCTCGCCCCTCCCTTTCGCCCCCCCCCTCTTCCAGCACGCGCGCGAAACTTCCAGACGAAGGGCGTTTTCCTCGCCGAATCGGGGTTTTTCTTTTACCTTCTCCTTTTAACGATCGTTGCTTCCACTCCGCACGTGTTTGTTGTTGGGGGGGGGGCAGGTGGAGGGGTGAGGCCGTCGTCCGTTCTCCCCCAATGAATGCCCGGCTTCTCGCAATCGTGTGCCGAGGTGGCAATGCCGTGGTGGTGTGGTTGGCATTATGGTGGGGTGGCTGACGTTTTGTGGTGGTCGTGATGGTGGTGGTTAAGGTGGTTGCTCTGAAGCGGTTGTTGAGAGCGATGTTGGTGGTGGAGGTGGTTGTTGTGAAGCGGTTGTTGAGAGCGATGTTGGTGGTGGAGGTGGTTGTTGTGAAGTGGTTGGTCCAAAATAACGATAGTAAAAGAAAAACGGCTAACTGAAGATTCACAGCCCGGTAACATGAATAATGCCCTTAGACATCGGTGGGGAAATCTATCTGAACACAGACTTATCGACATAACTCATCTAAGGACCTATATGGTGCTCTGCGAATTTTCAGAGCCATAACACTACCCCCTCCCCTTTTTACAGACTCGTCCCGATTCGTCGAATTCTCGTGTGCCTTCATGTGTAAGTTTCCACTTGTACATTTTATCTTCAGATCCCTGAGTGTGACATTTAGTGTATTCGTGTCCCAAAAATAAATAACCTACGGGCTGAGTAACTAACTAAACAAACTCACTCATGCAGATGACTTAGATAAATTGCCGGCGCTACGACAAACATGCAGGGGAGCAAAAGTCATGTACAATTTTCCTTAGCTTATGATTTTACACTAACCATGGCCCAGGACTGATGGACTCTGTGGGAAAAAGGCACATAGCATCATTGTCAGTCAGTATTTCAGGGTGAGCGCCCCCGTAGCTGAAGGTCGGATGTCTTCGAGGCCTGTTCAAAAGGCCCCATTGTCTGTCACAAAACCTTTTTATATCTTCAGCTGCTGAAGGCAACTCACCCCAACCCGGCGGCTATGCGCCATCCCACAGGCCGTTCTTCAAGCTAGGAGCCAGGCTGCCCAAATGCAGTCTCTGGCTCATGAAACAATTGCAAGTTTGAACAGGGAATGTGGCCGGCTGCACCAATGCAGTCCTAGGCCTCCCCCTTGAAATGAGCGCAGTGAACAGTGAACACAAACGATGCACGGGCTGCACCAATGCAGTCCCCGTGTGCGGATGCCTGCAAGGCAGTCCCTGCAGAACACTGGATGGTACTGACGCAAGCAAACAAAAGCAAATGAGCAGTGCACGGGCTGCTCAATGCAGTCCGGTGGTGCAGATGGGTGGATGGATGGAACACACAGTGCACGGGCTGCTCAATGCCGTCCCGTGATGCGGCTGCCTACAGCGCAGTCCCTGCAGCTCGCGCGATGATCCTGGTGCACATGGTGATGGAGAAATGGGGCAAATGCAACAAAGGGCTACCAGGCATGGGGTCAAGGCAAAGGCAGGCAGAGAAGGCATGGCAAGGAGGCACAGGCCGCTGTAGCAAAAACAGGCTGGCAGGTGAAGCTGACCGGCACAGGCCTTGTAGTAAAAACAGGCCGGCAGGTGAAGCTGACCGGCACAGGCCTTGTAGTAAAAACAGGCCGGCAGGTGAAGCTGACCGGCACAGGCCCTGTTGCAAAAACAGGCCGGCAGGTGAAGCTGACCGGCACAGGCCTTTAGCAAAAACAGGCGGCAGGTGAAGCTGGCCAGCACAGGCCTTGTAGTAAAATCAGGCCGGCAGGTGAAGCTGGCCGGCACAGGCCTTGTAGCAAAAACAGGCCGGCAGGTGAAGCTGACCGGCACAGGCCCTGTTGCAAAAACAGGCTGGCAGGTGAAGCTGGCCGGCACAGTCCTTGTAGCAAAAACAGGCCGGCAGGTGAAGCTGACCGGCACAGGCCTTTAGCAAAAACAGGCCGGCAGGTGAAGGTGGCCGGCCTATTGTTTTGTCCTGTCGGTGTGCGGAGGGAGTGCGGTGGTGCTGGCCACTCGGAAGGCGGGCTCGGACCTACCCTACTGTCTCCCTCCCAACCTATCGCCTTTGCCTGTCTCTGTCCATACCCACCCCCTTAGTTTGCATAACACAAATTTAGCCCCAACTTATTCTTTTTGTTTTATTTTATTTTATTCTCATTTCTCCCATTATAAATCGTCTCCCTAACCAGCTTATCGTCTCTGTCCGGCTAACCTATCCTGTCCTAGCCTACTCCCAACCCCTACATTCCCTTCTTGGAGGAGAATAAGGGAGAGATAGTGTCCTGTGTCGAGGCCCAATGAAGCCTCAGAATAGCCTCCTCAGATCTCAGCGATCTTTTTACCCAAGGTGGGTCCAGCGGCCCACAACGAGAGCGAAGGGATGAATGGTGCGGAGGGGTACATCTCCTAACTACCCTAACATTTATTAACCCTAAACTACCCCGGGGCTTTCCAAAAGCACCTCTCGCTTAAACTGCTGGTTCTCACAACCAAGATTCCTGTCGCCTGTTTTGGTGTCTTCACAATTTCAGGCCTCGCCCTCGAATTTTCCCTCATGCCTTCGCACGGTCTCGTGGCTGGGACGCGTGGCTCCCTTGGCAGGAACTACCCTCTGCCGATTCTCAAACTATGGCACCCCCGGGCCCTGCAACTGTCTCTGAGCCTACCAGCTCCCTAAAAACTGGGGAGTGCCCTCCCTGGCTACTCCCCCTCGATGCTCACGTGGCAGGCTGGCGTCCCGGGCCCTTCCCCGGGTGTCCGTGCCCAATGCACTGCCCACGCGGCCAATGGCGCCCCGGGCCCCGCATCATGCGGGCCCACCCGTGCCCACTACACTATCCCGGCCCCCCCCCATGGGCCCTTGGGCAACCGCGGCCGATGAGCCCGGTGCCTGGGGTACCCACTAAGCGATACTCACCATTCGCAACCACGCTCCTAGCCGTCAACAGCGCTCCTGCACCCCTCCAAACGGGTTTCGAGCCTACGTTCCCACCAACAGCAAAACGACCTCCATTTTGTCAATTAGACTAACTCACTAACTTTATTTACACTGACCCCGGGGTCCCTTGGGTGGGAATCACTCCTCCCACCAATCACTCATCGTACCATGCATTCCACATTCACTCCACACACACAAGCTCGCTGGCCTCACTCACTCAACATGTTTCCATTTCTCACCATTTCATTGCTGATCACTGCCATTCCTCTATCTAAATCCCTCATCGAACTCGTGCTCCCTCGTCATCCCTTACAAATACAGCACGTTCCTTTTAATCTATGTAGCTAAGCTACGTCCACTCTACACACTCACAGTCAGTCTGTGTCCCCAAAAATCATTTCCCATTTCCCATCCGAAATCTCTACTAAAATCCCTCTAACTAATCCATTCCACGGGCCCCATGAGGACTTATCCCTGCCTCATGAAGCCGGTCGAACTAAGCTAACCCACCCCCTAACTAGTTCCATTCCTGTGCCTGGAACAGGGGGGTCTTCCACCCCTTGCCCAGGGAATCCTGTCCACCCGAAGCGAGGCTTCCTATTTTTTTTTATGCGTGAACCAGCGCGGCAACTCGCAACCTGCGCTTTCTCCCCGTGGCGTCATGGGAGCTGTTCGTGTTTCGCGCACCTCGTCCCTTCTCGGACGGTACCATCCGGCAGGGATTCCCCTCCTGCCGGATTCCAACCATGCAGCCACGACGTCACCCTGCGTATCCAAAGCAAACCTCGCGTTTCGAGGGATTCCCCATGCGAACACATGTGCTCTGCTCGTCAGAGCTTTACAAACACGCTCGCGTGGAGAACCCATCCGGTCCAAATTCGTCTATCCCAGCCTACCTTCTGTCCGTCCGCGGGATCGGCTCATCCACCGCGTGCGTTTCCGGACCGGATTTCACTTGCGCAGACACGCATGTGGCAGCCTCGTGCGGAGCACAGCACGGACCCCATGTGTGCTGCCGTGCAAACCCGGCACGGTCCCCAACACATCTACGGCCGCTACTCGGCCCTTGTCCACCGTCAGGCACCGTCGTCGTCGCACTCTAACACACGCACTCCCGTGTGCCATGACGCTCACACACCTCTCCATGACAATCGGACATGCGGTTGCATGTTCCCGCATGCCAACCACCATCTCTCTCACGTACCGCGACCTCACACACGCTGTCTCTCTCACACACGGCTGTTCACTCACGATGCCATTTCACTTGCACACGTGGTTCCACTCGCACACGGTGCTTCTTTCACACAAACCTTTTCCCTCACACACGCAGTTTCCCTTACACACGGCCTTCCACTAAGGCACTCCTTTTCACCCACGCACACCATATTACTCACACACGCGGTCTCTTTCACAAAACGCCTTTCACCCACGCTATGCTCGCTTTACAGCACGCATTTTGCCACACTCGTAAACACACATTTCGAAACCACACACACCGGAATTCGCTCCACCACAAGGGGTCCCGGGGCCTTCACACCCCTAAGCTCCGCGTGTATCCGTCAACAGCACTCGCCCCCTCTAAATCGCAAAGCTCGACCGGACCCACCTGGTCGAGATCCGCCTCAAGGTAGCATAGCGTCTCCCTCCATTCCTGAAGGAGGCTATCTGGCTGCTTGCACCAGGTCACGAAACATTCCCCGAGCTCCCCTTCATCGTCCCTCGCTAACTCCATGTGTGTGTGCTCATCTTTCACCCCGTCTTTATCGTGTAGTCTCTCCTCTACTTTTTCTATCTCCCGTGTCTCTGTTATTTCTTTTATTATTTCCGTCGCCTCTACGTGTCTTGCCGTACACGTCTCGGTCACCCCATTTCATTTTTCCCTCTGTGTCACCATCACTTTCTCTGTCACCTGCACGAGTCTTGTCTTACACGTCTCCCGTATTATTTTGTCCTCCACCGCGGGGCTGACACAATCCACACTCTCCCTCAGCTCGCTCGCTCCAGCACGTGGCGCCGCCATTTTGAGCTCCACTGCCCGCGTTTCGCTCCTCGCAACCGCCATTATTGCCTTTTGCCCAGCCTGGAGTTCCAGCCCCATGCGCTGCATCTCACCCCGCATTTGTTTCATCTCGTTTATTTCGTTTTTCGCTTTGTGTGCATTTCCATCCATTTTGTTATTCATTTCTTGCGCATTCGTATCCATCTTGCTGTTTATTCCTTTTATTTAGTTTCCCATTCGTTGCATATCCCCACTCATCGCTTGTCTGAAAATCTCCACCATTTGTGCGATGCCCGATGGCTCGAGCTGGACCGATCCGCCATTGTCGGTCGCGGTTCCGCTGGGGATCGGGGAGGGATTTTGATGGAGGAGGGGAGGGTGTCATACACCGTGCCCGCCGCCGTGCCCATTTCGGGCTCTGGGTTCATTTGTGGGGGGTGTTCATCCTGCATATTAATGGAGTCCTGCACGGGGATCTCATCCTGGGCCATAGATTCTAACATTTCTAAATCTCTATTTAATCCACCCTGCGCCCGTTCGCCTTGAACCGCCATTTTGCGTTACGGAATTAATTTTTAAAAAAGCTCGTAATTTGATGGAACCGGAGGGTCGCCTTGCACACCCTTGATCCGGTTCCGTTAATTTTGTTTGGAGACGGGAGAGTTTGTTTCCCGCTTGCTGACACCAGTGTTGTGGATTCTCGCCCGCCGGCGTGGGAACGACCACGTTTAACCAATAGCGGCCGCTTCGCCCACCAAACGGACAATCCAGTCGCGGCTTTCCGGATCAATGCCGAAAACCAGCCACGGGTGTGTTTTTAACCACACCACAACCTTGTCCGTACTCTACCCGCGCGCCACAGGGTCCGATTGCCAAATCTTCGATTTACCTAATTACTCGCGCGGGTAGATTACTGAGAGATTGTACCTCAACGGGGTACAAGCAGCTCGCTTCCTTTTGGGATAACTGAGCGGGATATTATCGCGCAGCCCTGTTGGACCCGATGACTTCATCGGCTATTTGACAACCAACTATATTCCGAGTGCAATATGGCAGTTCAATTAAGGGAAAGGATGCAATGAAAGGACGCGTTCAGTGCGCCCTTATATTTCCACGGCGCCTCGCCCCTCCCCCCTCTTCCAGCACGCGCGCGAAACTTCCAGAAGAAGAGCGTTTTTCTCGCCGAATCGGGCTTTTTGGTTTACCTTCTCCTTTTACCGATTGTTGCTTCTTTTCTGCACGTGTTTGTCGTTGGGGGGAGGGGTTAGGCCGTCTTCCATTCTCCCCTGATGAATGCCTGGCTTCTCGCAACCGTGTGCCAAGGTGGAAATGCGGTGGTGGTGTGGTTGGCGTGGCTGGCGTTTTTGTGGTGGTCGTGAGGGTGGTGTGGTTGGGCGGTGGTGGTTAAGGTGGTTGTTCTGAAGCGGTGTTGAGAGCGATGTTGGTGGTGGAGGTGGTTGTTGTGAAGCAGTTGATGAGAGCGATGTTGGTGGTGGAGGTGGGTGTTGTGAAGCGTTGGTCCAAAATTACGACAGTAAAAGAACAAGGACAAATGTGTCCAAGAGCAGCGTCCTGAAGGTTTTGTCGGCTAAAAAAACAACAAAACAACTACAACATCCGATATTT